>NC_141142.1:138467789-138770289 GCF_053477565.2 Lygodium microphyllum | reverse complement strand
AATGCCTCCTTTCATGATTAAAAAATCATTTTTGTATGATGAGTAATCATTCAGGGAATGCTCTTAGTAGTAGGCTCCACCATTTCCTCGCCCTTCATCTCTTTATAGAAATGACTAAATTTGATGCGTTCTATAAGAAGATTTGATTTCAATCTTCTCTCTCCTCTCTCCCTCTCTCCTCTTGTGGTTTGTTCTCATGGATCAATGTAAAAGAGAGGGGGATAGGCTGAGATGGCCATTTTTTGTCAAACGATGAAGCGAGAGTGGAAAGAGATATAAATCGAGGGACAGATCATCAATGGCAGTGGAAGAGTATTAGCATGCCTCCAATGTTGAAAAACGTTGTCATAATGAGTGATTTTGTGAGAAAAATGTAGATTTTCTCATTTTATGATCAATTGTTATTTGAAATAGGTAGTAATGATTGCATTTGATTGCCAATCCTTTGTTTTTTATCAATTATATTGAAAGAATAATTAAAAATTATATATATAATAATTTAATGCAAAGCACACAAAAATCGAGACTAGGCGGTTTAAGGGAAAATATATAGGTTTTGGGATTCTTGTGCGCATTTGCTGTTTCTATGGAATGAAACATGCTACGAAAATCATTTCCTATAAGAGTAATCAGTCTACACCTAAAAATCAATAATTGTTTGTAATTTTCTATAAATAAGTATAAAAATTTAAAAAAATATAAAAATTTAGGTTTTTCGCAACATAAAAATAGGAAAAAATAAAATTAATGTGTGTGGATGTATGATAGAGCTGAAGCATGACGTTTAGCCTCAGTTCAGCCCTATCTCTTTATTGTTAGAGTTAGTTTTTATTTCTTTTAATTTTTTTAAAAACATAAAAAACCACACCTTACATCTCTCAATGCATGCAAATTTTTAAAGGTAAGGAGTAGGAGAGTTTTTGAGTGATTGAATTACATTAAATGGTGATATTTCATGGTGCATATCATATAGATTTCATGGTTGTTTAAAACCTAAAGGGACTACTAGAATGAGGAAGCTCAGTGCTAGCCCTTAGCAATGAAGCACTATCGCAGAGAAAAAAAATCATGGAAAGAATTGTCTTCACACTTTCACGTTGCTAATTTTCAAAGAATAAATTTATTTAAGCACAATGGTCATATTCACACTTGCATTGATGCACCACATGGTATCAAATCGTGGATGCATAGCACATGTTTGTATAAGTGATGACCCGACGCTGAGAGTGTGAGGTATTCCAAGCCATAGGGCTAGATATTCGGTTTCTTGGGAGTTATTTGGTGAGGTTTATATATTATCTCCTAGATCATTTGATTAAAAGAGTGGACTTTGTGTCAAATGTACTTTATGTTCACGGTGCATCTTGGGGCCAATCCTCGAGGTGTAGGAGAGCTATAGAGTGGAGCCACAGTGATCAACCAAGGGGTGCTCTCTATGTGTATGCTAGGTAGTGTATAACACCATCATGTTTAGGGACTCCTTTTTAGGAGTGGGAAAATAATTATTTGTTAGTCAAAAAAATTAGACAAATGAAAAGTTCTTAGATGCTCCTAGCCGCGAGGCCGTGTGGGGTTATTTTAGGTGAGTAGTAAAGACATATCTAGTGCCTCCAAGCTAGTGTCCCAACACAAAGGTATTTGGAATTACATTGAAGGAGACATGGGAGTAGCATCTGAAGTTTGTGCATGAAATGCTACTAGAGAACAATTAAAGACTAAGAAAGATTGGGTTTAGACATAGAGTAAAGTCATGTATTGGATGTCTGTCAGTGGTGTTACAAATAGCATGATAGTCTATTTGCAAGAATCTAAAGCCCTTGCTATTGCATGGAAGAATTTGGCAAGGTTATTTGAAGTAAATACAAAGGTGAGAAAGTTGTAGCTCAATTTAGATTGTTAAACCAAGTGAAAAGAGAGAACATGTCCATCAATGATTACGCTCTTGGATCTATCAATGTTCTAGTTCATGATGATGATGTTATGCATGCATGCTTAGATGGACTTAGAGATGAATACAAGAGGTTCAGGTCATCTATGAATATGATGGATGATATCCCTAATTTTGAAAACTTGATTTCTATGCTGATCCTTGAGGAGAAAAAACTTGGCTTGGATTTCTCTTCTTCTCAAAGTGAGAATAAGTCTCTAGAGGTGCTTTACTCTATAGCATAGGGTGGTGGTTGTGGTCAAGGTTATGATGCACAACAAATAGAGCAGGGCAGTCCCAAGGGAAAGTCAAAGAGGACAAAATATAGATTCTAAAAGGCTATGGAATTTTAGTAATAATAGAGAATATTAGAATTGTGGTTAAAATGCCATATTTCTAAAGATTGCTTAAAAAATAAGGCTAAAATTAGAAATGAAAAAAAGCTACAAGATAATCGTACATCCAGTAGTAGCAAAAAAAATGACAATAGAAGTGAACATTTTTTTGTTATCTAGCACTTTATCAATATTATGACTACTCATGGTTCATCAAAGAGTGATGTATGGTACGTAGATTCAAGTGCCTCAATCCTGGAGAGCCGTTTTTAAAGACCCTTTTTGAAGCGGAAAAAATCTCAGGAGGCTGTAAAATACCAAATTTTCATGCAAAATGAAACAGTTGCAGATCGATGAGCTGGATTCTGCCTAGATGGAGTTCGATGCAAGGAACCCAATGCAAATCTCAGTTTGTTCATCGAAGTCCATTTGACCCCCCATTTAATCCTCGCAAGGTTTCATGTTATGAAGTAGCTACATGATCCTCAAGTCGGAAACTGTGTCACGGGTCTATAGATTTCAATGACACGAAGTCATCTGGCCAGAGATGAATCTCAAATCCAAGCTCGTCTGCCCGTTTGAAAGCAAAAAATCCACTTTGGTTGTAGTGTAAACATGAGAAGACAAACTAGATATTTTAAACTTAAAGCCTTAAGCTCTATTAATGAAAGAAAACCCAAAATTTCAATCATGAGGAGGGAGGGAGTGTAATTTTTTTTGCACCCCATTCTTTTGGTATTTTGTGCCTCTTCGATGTTGTCTCTCATCAAGGATTGACTGCACATTCTTGATCTAATCCTTGTGAAGGCTCCATTTTGGGTGTAAACATGGTGATTTTCATGAAGGGAATCAAAAATCTGATTTTTACTCTTTCTCTCTCCTCTTTTCTCTCTCCTCTCTCCTCTCTCCTCTTACTGCCTATTCATATGTGTGATCCTATGAGAGAAGGGGGTGGGGTTTGATGGACGTTTTTGGATGGAATGATGGTGAGAGAGCATCAACGGCCTCCCAAGCATAAAGTACGAGTCTCCAAAACCATGTCTCTATGCATAAGTAACATATTTATTTATTTCATGATAGATGTTTAATGAAATTGTGTAGAAATGGTTGCCTTTGTTTGATAATGCTGAAATTTATTAGAAATCTTGAAGAAAACCAAAAATTTAGTCATTTAATAATTTATATTAAAACAAGCAAAACTCGCAATTATACGATTTTCATAGAAATGATAAATTTTGGGGGTTTTGTTGTGATTTTGGGGTTCATGTGGATTAGAAAAAACTATAAATTTTTTTCTAAGTGATTATGATTAGTCCCAATCCATGAATCAAAAATATCAAAATTTTTATCTAAATAAATGAGGAAAAATAGTGAAAACGTGAAAATATTTAGGTTTTTACATTAGAAAATTTAAATAAATATGATTTATGTTTGTGGATGTGTGACATAGCTAGAGCATGAGGGATAAGCCTCATTTCAGCCTTGTCTTTGTGTTAAAGTATAGCTTTTACCGCTTTACAAGAAAAACACATGAAAAACCTACTCTCTACACCTATCAATGATGCATAACCTGGACAGTAGGGGGAAGAGGGATTTTGATGTTGATTAGTTGCTAATAACATTCAAAATTTTGATCTATTTTCTTGTGCATACCATACAAGACGTTCATAATTTAAGTGTAAGAGGGTCGAGCAGTACGAGGATGCTCTCGGTGTACTAACCCTTAGCAATGCAATACTACGTGTAAGCTAAAATCATTGAAAGAAATGTCTTCACACTTCACAAGGATGTTTGCTAAATCATAAAATGTTTGAGCACTAGGATTCATACACAATTGCATTGTGCATATCACATAGTCATTCATGGATGCATTGCAATTATTTTCTTATATATATGACTCATGTGGAGTGTGTTAGATACTTAAGCTGTAGGTTTAGATGATCGGTCTCCGTGGGAACTATTAAGTGAAGAAATATCTTATCTCTTGGAATGTTTGAATAAAATACTGGATTTTGTGACGTACGTGCTATTTGTGTTAGCAGTGCATCGAGGGGCCAATCCCCAAGGTGTAGGAGAGCTGCAATGGGGCCACGGCATTCAGCTGAGGGGTGCCTCCTTCTGTCTATGTTTACGAGGTGGTTTTACACCGATATATATGTAGAGACTCCCTTTGAGGAGTGTGGGAAAGGTTTAACCATTAGACTACAATTAAAACAAACATGAAGTTCATGATAGAAGTTAGGGTAGTATGTCCCTTAGACACTCCTGGCTGGGAGGCCGAGGGGGTGTGTTCTTTGAGTATAGAGAGGCTTCCCTAGTGCTTAGAGCCAGTGTTGGGCATGTTTTAGGTCCTTAAAAACCACATGGCTTCTCATGGATAGTGGTTTAGAGAAATGTGTAGTCTAGAGACTCCAAGCTATGTGGAGACAAGGGATGATACAACTCACCCCATTCATCATATTGGAAATATTCATTTAAGCATGTCGGATGGCAAGACTAAGTACTTGGTTGATGTGCTGCATGCACCAAATATTACAAAAAATGTGGTTTTTGTTGGTCATATAGTAGAACAGGGACTGAGAGTTTGGTTCACATCTGATGGTTGTTATGTAGAAGATCTAAAAAATGACTCCAATTTGATTTCATGTGGATGCTACCATGGTTACAACACAGGGTTCAAATATTGTGGCTAATATTGAAATTTGGTGTAAGATAATTGGTCAACTAAATGTGGAGCGATTGAAAGACATGCAATCAAAATAGATTGTAGATGGCTTGCCTAAGTTTAGAGTTGATGGGATACACAAAGTATTTAAAGCATGTCAACTTGAAAAGCGAGAAATGCATGCATTTTCAGATAAAAAGCATGTATGTAAGAAGCCACTTGAATCGGTACATTCTAATGTATAGGGTCTTACAAAGACTACAACTTTGAGTGGTTGCACGTATTATGTTTCCTTCATTGATGACTTATTGATGATCATATTCGCAAAGTATGGATTTACTTCATGCATGAGAAAAGTGAGATGTTTACTCACATTAAAATTGTTGATTTTTGGTAGAGAAATGGTATATAGAGGTAGTATATATGTAGATTTACTCCACAACAAAATGGAGTTACTAAATGAAAAAATAGGGATATTGTAGAGTGGCTTATGCATTGATGTTAGAAGGAAACTTGCCTCATTACAATTGGGCTAAAGCAGTGGCTACTACTGTATACATTATGATTGGAACACCCATTGTTGTACATGGTATGACACTTGAAGAGAAGTTTACAAAGCAGAAATCCAAATCTGTCCCATTTGAAGGTATTTGGATGTATTTTTTATGTGTATATTCCTAATGAGTTGCACAATAGATTGGATCCCAAACTAGAAAAATAAATGTTTGTTGGATCTTCTCTTGAGCAAAAAGGATATAGATATTGCAACCCTATTACACATGAGATGAGAGTAAGCACAGATGTTGTTTTTGATGAAATGAGGAGTTGGTATAGTAATGTGCAGAATGCAATTGGGGTTGATGAGCCTGAGAGTATGGCTATGGAGAAAATAGGTCAATAGTCACAAACATTGAGTGGATCACAAGAGTCTCATAGACATGATTCTATTGATAGACCTTGGAGTGGCAGATTGAGATCACGGATTACTCTACCAAGTACATCACAAATGTTAAGAGAAAATAAACAGAAGGTTGGGGACTCACTTATTGTGGCAAATCCATCATCAAGTTTCTCTCATGTCGATGCTGATTCAGATGGCTTTGAGCAAAGCTTGGATGAGGAGTTTGGGATTCCATCGATTAAAACACCTAGTGTACAGAAGGCACAAGAGGATGCTAAGGCACATGGTAGTGATCTAGGTCCACACAAGCTAAGTAGAGTGAGAAAGCCAATGTAACAATTGACATATGATAGCTATGTAGATCATCACTATGCGTACATGGCTAAGATTGTGCAAGATGTGGAACCCACTTGTTTTGAGTATGTGGTGAATAATGAGTATTGGGATCATGCTATAAATAAAGAAATGGCTATACTTATGGATAATGACACATGTGAGTTAGTACCCTTACTTGAAGGTAAGAAAGCTATTGACTACAAATGGGTTTACAAGGTCAAGCATAAATGAGATGGATCTAAAAAGTGCTATAAGGCATAGCTTGTTGCCAAAGGGTATGAGCAGACTCATGGTATTGATTATGAGGAGACCTTTCCTCTAGTGGCTAAAATGGCCACTATAAGGATTGTCATAGTAGGGTGGCTACATCAAAAGGTTGGATCATGCATCAAATGGATGTTAAGAATGCCTTCTTGCAGGGGGAGTTGTAAGAGGAAGTTTATGTGGAGCAGCCACTTGGTTAGGTGATGATAATCATCTAGATTCTATATGCAGGCTTTGTAAGGTCTTGTATAGGTTGAAACAAGCACTTAGGGTGTGACATGATAGGATTAAGAAATACATTGTTACTATTGGATTTCGCAAAGCACAATGTGATCACTCACTCTATGTATGTGAGAGTGATGCAAGTGTTGTGGTCATTACTATGTATATGGATGATTTGATCATTGTGGGTGATATTGAGAGAGAGATTAATAATGTGAAGGGTTTTCTCAAGTCTGAATTTGATAGGATTTAGGTAAGCTACGTTATTTTTCTTGGTATAGAGATTAACAAACTCCAAAGGATATATGGTTGTTAGAAAGAGAGTATGGATTGGATATGTTGAAGAAGTATAGTATGGATGATTGCAAGGCTATCTCTATACCTTTGGATGTTAATGCTAAGATTAATGCACATGAGGTTGACTTGATTGAGGATGTCACTATGTATTGGAAGATTGTGGTGGGTAGCCTACTGATGATTACTCGACCAGATCTAAACTACATGATTGGTTTAGAGAGTCAATTTATGCAGCTTCCATAGAAGCCACATTTGGATGTAGTGTGGTACACATTGCACTTTGTCAAGTCCACATTTGGACTATGTCTTATTCTATGATGTATATGTACCATTATACTTGCATGTGGTTACATAGATGCAGATTAAGCTAGTAGTATTTTAGAGAGGATATCTACCAGTTGTTTTATGTTCTCCTTTGGCAGTGGTGCTGCTAAGAAGGACATAGGTGGATAGGAAGATTATCATCCATTGTGATAACCTTAGTAGCATTAAATTGGCTAGGAACCTAGTCTATCATACATGGACCCAACACATAGAGGTCCATTACCATTTCATTCGCGAGTAGGTTCTAGTAGGTGATATTGTCTTTGTTTATATCAGCACAAAGGATAAAATTACTGATATTTTTACCAAGGCCTTGGGAGGTAAAAATCTTTCAGACTTTAGGACAATGCTTGGAGTTCATGAGTTCATGCTCAGATCATGGGATTCTTGAGGTTAAAGTATTTTTAATGAAGAATTTTGAGATGAAGGATTTAGGTGGGCTGAGATACTTTCTTGGTATTGAGGTGATAAGATGTGATGATGGTATGTGGCTATTCCAAAGGCACTAATACTTGGATATGTTATCTAAGTATGGTATGACATCATATAAGCCTCTTTCAGTATCATTGGAGAAAAATGTGAAGTTGAGTGATGATGTTGGGGATGCGATAGAAGACCCTACTTTGTTCAAGAGGATAGTAGGAAGTCTAATTTACATGACTATCACAAGGCCTAGACTTGAGCTATGTTGTTGGCCTTGTCAATCAGTTTATATAGTTACCTGGAAAGCCTCATTGGATGTAGCTAGATGTATATTGAGATATGTGAAATCCACCTCACATTATGTAATTTTTAATAAGGTAGGTAAGGATATAGAGGTGTTTGGATACACATATGCAAATTGGGCTAATAGCATATCAGAAAGAAGATCTAACAATGGATTCATGTTTTCCCTTGGTAGTACAATAGTTACATGGAGCAATAAAAAGCAACCTATATTTGCCTTATCGAGTACAAAGGCTAAGTATAGAGGTACTCTTATGGTAGTATGCAAGATAATATGGCTGCAAAAGTTATTGGGTGACTTGAATGTACATGGAGATGGTCTAGTTTTCATTCATTATAACAACATGAGCAATGTACAACTAGCTAGGAACCCGATGTTCCATGCTAGAACAAAACATATTGAGGTGTACTACCACTTTTTGAGAGAAAAGGTACTTGTAGCATAGATTGACTTGGTATAAACACAATATTAGTGAGTTTGGGAATCTCCCCATTCCCATTTTTTGAATACTAAAAAGGTGGCACCCGGATAACATGCCCATAAGTTTCTCAAAACCATATGATGTGACCTATCATTGGAAAGCACTTGAACAATGGAATCTATTGAGCTATAGACCGATCAATTTGGAGTTATAATGTTCAATTTATGACAAATCCAAAGATTTGACCATGTGTCCCAAACTTATGGAAAATTTCCATATTCCCCAATATGGTGTTTATACGTCAGCACACTGGATTACGTAGCTGACATTTTCACAAAGGCATTGGGTACAAAGAAGCTTGAGAAGTTTTAAAGGTTACTTGGAGTTGGAGAGATACATTGAGATTGAGGGGAAGTGTTGATATAGCAAGCTTAGCACTTGCGAACATTGATGATGGACCGTTGTCGCAACGCGTAGGGTTGAAGGTCACCTCAGGGGTTTGGCAAGAAAATTGGACAAGATAGATAGAGATGTGTCTTCAAGAGATAAGTAGATTACAGTGAATGTTTAAAGGTTCAAGAGGTACTTCACGGTCAATCACAAGGGTTTGAGAGAGAAGAATGCATGGGGGTTCAAGAACTTAGACTTAGGAGATGGTAGAGAGATAAGAGAAGGGTTGACGGTTTCAAGCCAAGTTCTTGAAGATGTAAATAGAGCTTCCAACTACATGTTCTTAACAAAGATCACAAGAGTATTATCTCATAAGTTCTATTTCAAATTAAGCTTGTTTTCTTGACTGTAAGAGCAATCACAAATTATAAAATCAAGTACAATATGCTGTCATGTATCATAAACAACTCTACATTCCATCATTCATACATGATGCCATAGCATGAATCAACTTTTCAAGATTACATTCAATGTAGATTGTTAGGGACAAAAGCTTATGAGCCAATTACAAGGCTTGTAGGGCAAAGAGACTTGCTTCAAAAGAGCTTAAAATTGAGTTCCTGATAAGGATAAGTTACCACAACACCAAGAAATAAGAGAAAAAACTACTCTTAATTCAACTCAAAGCATCTTTGAATGATCTACAAACATTGCCCTGCCATAGGGGGGCATAATACTTGCATATTTTGACAAGATGTTTTCTGTAGAGTAAGAAATGAATTAAAAGAACACTACTGTAGCTAATTAATTCCTTGAATATGGCTAAAGATATCAGCCCCAAATCAGCCCATGGAAGAGAAAAGGTTCAAAGAAAAAGAAGACGTAGAAGAATACTCATAGAAAGAAATAGAGAATGTATAAGAATACTAACAGAGATGAAGCCTGTCAGTTTATTCCTGCATTATGAGAATATAAAACTCTTGTAGACAAAAACATATATAAAATAATACCTTTCTCTATGCTACTCAAATTGCCAATCTGATACCTCAATCGGCTTCAAAAGGGGGGTAAAATATTAGGACACCTGGCCAGAATTCAGCCACATCACTCCTTCATCTCCCACTTTGGAGTGTTGTTCATTGCCTGAAAATAGCAATCCCGTGTCGTGCCATTTTGCCAATCTCTCTTTTTACATAAAATCCTCTCAAATTAGTTGAAAGCTACATGCTTTCTTTTACATGTTATCCTAATCTAGAAGTTGTCTATAGTTTTATGGATTTTTACAAGAGATAATATCAAAAATGTCAAAAATTGGCTAAAACTTGTCCAAAAATCTAATATTTTTGAACCATGGACACTAACACTATTTTCTAAAATGGCATTGGCTCTCTAAATCAATAAGAAAGCCACTCTCTAGATTTTTTTTTACACGGTGTGCACGTAGTAGCACGACATCCACCCCCTCCTAACCTACACATCCTCTAGCATGTGCCAGAGTCTTACAGATCTGTAGTGTTAGAAGAAGTATCTTCTGCCATGTCAATGTCTTCATCTTGTGCCTCTTCTTTTTCCTCTATGGCTTCATGCTCTTGAATTATATCCAAGTCTTCTAACTCATATGTTGAACTTTCTCTTCATTTATAGAGCTTGATTCTTTTTCCAACTATGGGTATCTTCATGCTTGTTCCATCCAATTCAGCCAATAAATATGTGCCTTTGTCATGAATGACCTTTACCATATGCGGACCAAACCAATGCTTTATCATCTTTCTAGAAGCATTGTATTGATTGTCTAGGCTGCTGTCATAGAGAAGCACCTAGTCATTTTTTTAAATTGCTCTTGGCCAAAGTCGATGTCGCTTATCAAATCTTCTTTTTTTCTTTAGTCTTGATGCCTTTAGCTTCTCAATAGCTGCTTGAACATCTTCAAGCCTTCTTTCTAGCTGCCATATGTGCAAAGTCAGCAACTCTTCTCTACTGATGCCTTCCTCCCAAGATAGAAGACTCCATGTGAGAATAGATTCTTCAATTGGTATAATTATTCGTTGTCCATGCATAAGTTTAGCTGGCATATAGCCAGTCACTGTACTGTGAGTAGTCCTGGTAGCCCATAATGCAAAAGTAGCATTTTAGGCCATTCTTTGAACTTTTCTCTACAATACTTTGCTAGAGCTTTGAGAATAGGCGGGTTCCCTCTCTCACTTTTCCCATTGCCTTCATGGTTGTAGGTTGATGTTAAAGCCAACTTAATACCCAATTGAGCAAATAATTTGCATGCCTCATTAGCACCCAACTCTGCTCTATCTACAGTTACTTTATCCACATAACCATATTTGCAAAACACATCTTCAAGCAAAAAGTGACAAACAACTTGAATGGTCTTGGTTGTTAAGGCTTTACCTTCAAATTGATTGATTAGATCCTCTCTTGCAAACACTAAAGTTTGCATATTCCATATTCCTGTAGGCATGGTTACAAGATCAATAACCCATCTATAATGTATAGACAAGGGATAAGTCAATTGTAACCCATCTCGATGCTTGACCATAGAATACATCTGACACGCATAACATGTTTCAACAAAATGTGCTATGTCCCGATACATGTTTTGCCACCAATATTTTTTTTACTTTACTAAAGGTTACCCATATGCCTCTATGGCCAACCCACAGGCTTTCATAAAATTCCTTCATTACCTGTTGTTGCAATATTTTTTTTACCTAAAACACGGACAGGTGCTCCTTTCTTCTTCTTTGTGTGCTTCCATAGATGCCCTTCTTTAATAAAAAAGCCATAAGCTTTTCTCTTAATATGCTTGAACTCTTCATGAGTCCAAGACTCCTCCTTCTTCATTGTGCTCAAATATTGGCCGATCTTCAATCAAATCTTCTTCATAATCTTCTTCAAGGAAATGAACTAGAACTTGAGCAATGCAATGAGCATGTTGGCTTCTAGTCGACCACCCTTCTTTCATAGATAAATCTTTGATCTTTGTTGTTGCATGATGATTTACAGCAGTACATTTTCCTATTCTTACTGTACTTAATGCTATACAATTAGAAAGATCAGCTTCCCCTGCAAGATTCAGCTTTGGGTTTGTATATGCAGCAATTGAAATGGTACTTTCAATAGCCATGAAATGAAATTCAGCAAGTATAGATTCTTCATCTTCTTCCATAAGCTCTTCTTCATTGTCATATCTTGCACCTGATAGAATATCAGCAACTAGATTTTCCTTTCTTCAAATATGCTTTAATTCGAGGTTGAGAGATTTAATATATGCAATCCATCTTAGCATAGCAATGTCGAGTGTAGAGCAGTTGACAATCATGCCCAAGAGTGGAAGACAACCAGTTTCTACCATTATGAAAGCATCTATAGAGTATTCACGATCATACTTTAATGCTGTTACACCTCCCCACAATTCCCTTTTTATTTGTGCATATCTTCTTTGATGTTCATTGAGAACCTTTTCTCCAAGACCAATTGCATACCTGTTACCTTCAAGGTCTTCTTGGCCAACATCCCATCCTATCCTAATGGCACTTGTATCCACAGTAAGGATGATGGGTTAGCCATTTGAATAATCAGCCCTTTTGAGAGTGGAGGCTAAAATTAACAACTTCTTTAGTTTGTGTGCAGTGAGAGTATGCTCTTTCCCCCAAGAGAATCTTTGGCATTTTCTTAATAATTGATAAAGATTTTTGGTGACATGAGAAAAATGTGGTATCCATATGAGATAGAATACACATTCGCCAAGAAATCTTCTCATCTCTGAGATATTTGTGCATTTTTCTTGCATTCTGCTTCTAGCATCTATCTTCATCGTGTAAAATATTACATGGCGTAGCGAACAGAATCTGAGAAAGAGATAGAGAGTACAAAACAGATAAGAGGAGAATCAGTAAATTCTTTAACTCCAAACAACTGATACAAAGATGGCTCTTCCCACCCGTGCGCTTCCACTGTGTGAAGCTTAGATCGCGAACTAGACAGAAGATAGGTGAAGAGCATAAGGCTAGCTGGAACAACAACTCTGACTGGGTGAAAGATGAGTGATCGATGGCTGTGAAGGGGTTTAGCTTTTATAGCCCACGAAGGTCGTTAGGTCTGCTGACCGACCTACCATATGAGCCTCCACTAGTTGGCCATGGAATATTTCAGGGAATATTCCCTTTACCATCGGGCCAGGGGCGCTGCCCCCGGACCCCCGCCAGGGGGCCGCTGGCCCCCCTAGGACCCCCCAGTCAGGGGCCGCTTCCGCGGCCCCTGGACCCCACAATAGGGGCCCCTTTTAACTCCCTTACATCGCAACTCGATGCAATGTGCCTCGAGTTGCTACCAGCTTAACCACTCCGTCTAACCCAAAGATTAGACCCACAACGGTCATCTTTTTGCCATCCGGTCACATAGACCTCATCTAATATACAAGTCAGGACTCAACCAATGGGCTCACATTTGGCTTCTCCTCATAATGGGGGCCTTACAACTTTGAGCACCATGGATCATTGGTAGCACCTAATGAGGGTGGGGCATTGATCATATCTAACACTGCCCCTCAATGTCCACCCATAGGTGAACTATCTCCTCGGCCCAATGCCGAGTCTCTGAAGATGAACTTGAAGCAGATCCTTCGTAAGTGCTTTGGTGAAGATATATGCTCCATTCTCCTCTGTTGGACAGTAGACCTGTTCCACTATCCCATCCTCCATCAAATCACACACATAGTGATACTGGATCTCTACATGTTTGGTGCGTGCATGAAACACTGGATTTTTGGCAATGGCGATGCAACTCTGATTGTCACATCTCAGCACAGTTGGTTCTTCATCCTGCACTCCAATATGCCATAGAATCCTTCTCAACCATACGGCTTCACATGCAGCAAAACAAGCTACCTTGTACTCCGCTTCGGTAGAAGACAATGCCACTGTTGGCTGCTTCTTACTAATCCAAGAGAAAATTCCTTAAGCCAAAGAGAAACAATAACCAGAAATTGACTTCCTGGAATCACTGTCTCCTGCCCAATCCGAGTCACAGTTCCCCACAAGAGAAGTTCCGAAACTGTATGTGATACCATAGTCAAGAGTTTTCTTCAAGTATCTGAGCACCCGCATCCCAGCCTTCCAATGACTCTCATGAGGTTTGTTTGAGAACCTGCTCAAAACACCAACAGCAAAACTGATATCTGGTCTAGTGTTACACAAGTAGATCAGACTGCCGACCAACCTCCTATACCTCCCAATGTTTGCTAGTGTTGATGTATCCTCGACGGATAACTTTGCATTCACCTCCATAGGTGTAGCTATCTCCTTGCACTCGGTCATGCCAAATGCCTTCAAGATCTCCCATGCATACTTCTTTTGAGAGATGAAGATCTTTCCTGGCTCTTGCCAGACTTCAATCCCCAAACAATAGTACAGCAAGCCCAAGTCTGTCACTTCAAACTCAGAACTCAAAGCCTTTCGAGTTTGGTTGATCATATCTTCATAGTCACCTGTAATAAGAAGGTCGTCCACATATAGGACAATCACTACAGACTTTTTTACCATCCCTATAAACATATAAGTTAGCATCTTAGGCACATCTTTTGAAGTTTAGGTTTAAAAAGAACTTATCTATCTACTGGTACCATGCTCTGGGGGCTTGTTTCAGCCCATATAATGCCTTCTTCAGCTTACACACTTTGTTCTCAGAATGGGGGGCCTCAAACCCTGGTGGCTGAGCCATGTACACCTCCTCCTTGAGGTCACCATTTAAGAACGTTGACTTAACATTCATTTGGTACACTGGCCACTTCTTGTGGGCAGCCACTGCAAGTACCGTGCGAATAGTGGTGATTCTGGCAGTTGGGGAAAATGACTCTTGAAAATCAAACCCTTCAACTTGTGAAAATCCTTGGGCAACCAATCTAGCTTTGTACTTTTCTAAGGTACCATCAGCCTTGTACTTTACCTTCCAGATCCACTTGGTGCCAATAACCTTCCGCTTTGCTGGTCGATCCACTAGCTCCCAAGTGTCATTCTTCATTATGATGTCATACTCTGCCTGCATAGCAGCCTTCCATGATGGATCTGCAAGTGCTTCTTCTAAGTCAGTTGGATCCTTTACTTCTCTCATAATCTCAACCATCGAGGCCATATTGATTATGTGAGCAGAAGCCCTCCTTTGCTCCTCTATTCTCTGAGACCTCCTTGGTCCATCTGCCTTCTCCTCAATAGATGCAGGCATAGGATTATTGTGGTCATAGAGCTGCTTCCACTGTATGCGTCTCCTCCTTGAACACCACATCACGGCTCGCGATGATCTTCTTTGCCTCTTGGTCATATAATTTGTAAGCCTTCTGCTCATCACTATAACCCAAGAAGATACATTTTCTGCTTTTTGGTTGTAACTTGTTTCTCTTCTCATCTGGAACATGTGTGTAACATTCACATCCAAAAATTTTGAAATGTGAGACAAATGGTTTCTTACCAGTGTAAGCCTCATGGGGTGTTTTTTCCTTGAGAGCCTTTGTGTAGCTCCGATTTAGAATGTAGACTGTAGTATTAACAGCTTCAGTCCTAAAATGGTTAGGTAATCCCTTGCCCTTTAGCATGCATCTTGCCATCTCCACAATGGTGCGATTCGTGCGTTCCACAACACCGTTCTGCTGAGGTGTGCGAGGCGTCGTCAATTGACGCTTGATCCCTTTGCTCTTGCAAAAGCCTTCAAACTCCTTTGAGTTGAACTCACCACCACCATCTGTTCTAAATTTCTTCACACTTTTCCCTGTTTCATTCTCAATAAGTTTTAGCCATTCTTTAAACTTACCAAAAGCTTGAGCCTTATCACAAAGGAAGTACACCCACATCTTCCTACTGTAGTTGTCAACAATCAACATAAAATAAGAAGATCCCCCCAAGGCATGTGTAGGCATCTTACCACACAAGTCAGCATGCACCAACTCTAGAGGAGCCTGTGCTCTATTCTTGCTTTCTTGTGGAAATGCCTTTCTCTGTTACTTGCCCATCATACAAGCTTCACATGGTTCCTTCAATTCAGTTATTGTAGGTAGGTGAGCAACCATACCTTGCTTTTGCATCTCCTTCAACACTGCAAATCCGATGTGTCCAAACCTTTCATGCCAAAGCTTACTTGTGCCCACTCCAGCGGTGGCTATAAGAGCACTTAGCTCATATAGGTTGTTCCTTCTTTCTCCTTTGCCAACAATTGTGCCAACACTATCAAGAATTTTTGCACCTGTCTTCTTGAACCTCACTTCATGACCAAGATCAGTTATGGCAGCAATTGATAAGAGATTTCTCCTGATTTCGGGAACATACAACACATTTGAAAGCTTTTTGACTTCATCATTTGCAGCAACAAAAGAAATAGTATCTGTGCCCGCAGCAGGGCATTTAGCATCATTTCCAACCGTCATAGTGATGGATTCTTGTAGAGGTTGCATAGAATTGCATAGACCTTTCTTGTTGGTCATGTGACGGGAGGCCCCACTATCCAACACCCATGAGTCAGTGGTAGATTCTTCTTGCGCCGAGGAGCACACTTTCTCAATGGTCGCCATGAATAATTCCAACTCTCCTTCAGCCGTATTGGCTGTCTCTTTCCCTTTACTTTTAAGGGTACCATTCTTTTCGTCTGCCTTCTTGACACGACAATCTGCAATTGCATGTCCTTTCTTCTTGCATAGAAGCACTCTCCTTGAAACTTCTTCTTGCTGCCCTTCTTCTTTTTGTCACCATCATTTTTGGTGGAGGAAACACATTTGCCTTTTGCATTGGCAGAGAATGCAGTATCTCCATTGTTGCTTCCTTCTCGAGCTTTCAGCCTCAACCCCTCCTCCATTAATAATGCACAAAACTCCTCAAAAGTCAAAGCTTGAGGTCTCACCTGAGTATTAAGGGAAGTTACTAGTCCATCAAACTTTTGTGGACAAATCCGAAGACACCTCCGAGCTAGCTCTTTGCTAGTCTTTTGTATCCTAGCGCCAGCCATCTGGTCGCGCAGATTCTTAATCCGAGTGATGAATGCTTCAACCGCCTCTCCTTCAGCAAAATTCTCCGCTGCTGAATCAAAGTCAAAACACTGTCAGAACAGCTTGTAACTAAGGCACACAATGCATCTGCATTCCTTCGTTTCCAAGCTCGTAGAAGATTTGCATTCGGAGGAATCATCACACTAGGATTTGATGGGTCGGGGGTAGGCTGTGGTTCTGCGTCAGTCCCCAGCACCGTCTCCAGAAGCTCATAAGAATCAAGGATAGTTGTAATTTTGAACTTCCACAAGGTGTAGTTTGTACCATCTAACTTGCCTTCGCTGGAGGTTGGTGGATGAATCCTCAGTGTTTGAATAGCCGGTACAGCAACACCACCTCCTGCACCGCTTCCTGATGCGCCAGAACCGCTTTTGAAAGTCGACATAGTTTCTCTTTGCTGTTGAAGCCTTTGCCTCTTGCACACTCTCCGATATCTAGAGCCCCCTGGGCTTTGATACCATGTTAAATATTACACGGCGCAGCGAACAGAATCTGAGAAAGAGATAGAGAGTACACAACAGATAAGAGGAGAATCAGTAAATTCTTTAACTCCAAACAATTGATACAAAGATGGCTCTGCCCACCCGTGCGCTTCCACTGTGTGAAGCTTAGATGGCGATCTAGATAGAAGATAGGTGAAGAGCTTAAGGCTAGCTGGAACAACAACTCTAACTGGGTGAAAGATGAGTGATCGATGGCTGTGAAGGGGTTTAGCTTTTATAGCCCGCGAAGGTCGTTAGGTCTGCTGACTGACCTACCATATGAGCCTCCACTAGTCGGCCAGGGAATATTTCAGGGAATATTCCCTTTACCATCGCGCTGGGGGCGCTGCCCCCGGACCCCCGCCAGGGGGCCATTGGCCCCCCTAGGACCCCCTAGCCAGGGGCCGCTTCCGCGGCCCCCGGACCCCACAATAGGGGCCCCTTTTAACTCCCTTACACCGCAACTCGATGCAATGCACCTCGAGTTGCTACCAGCTTAACCACTCCGTCTAACCCAAAGATTAGACCCACAACGGTCACCTTTTTGCCATCCGGTCACATAGACCTCATCTGATATACAAGTCAGGACTCAACCAATGTCCGGGCTCACATTTGGCTTCTCCTCATAATGGGGGCCTTACAACTTTGAGCACCATGGATCATTGGTAGCACCTAATGAGGGTGGGGCATTGATCATATCTAACACATCGGTGAAGGTTTACATCCGTAGGGGCCACACAGATGTACGACCACTAGGACTTCTTCTACTCCAAAAATTGACTTAGCTACAGAAAGGGTAAGATGTACCTCTTCTAGCGTTGTCAAAATCCTATCACAATCATAAATATGGTTAACTAAAAATTTCCTACAACAATCTTCGTCAAGCTCCTCATTCTTTTCATTGACTTCATATCCCTTGATAGGTACATCATCAAGAAATGAAAGAGTTAGTTGTGGAATAAAGTCCCTTAAGACTTTGTGCATGGCATTTATCATATGGGCTACAGAGTTTGTTGCACCTCGTGGTAGAGTGCACATGCAGATCAATCCAGGAGGTGTCTTCATTGTGGTAATGTCTTGGCTTTCTAATGAAAGCTAAAATCGGTCATATCCTGATTATAGGTCGCCCATAAAATAAATTTCTCTACCTGCAAATAAGCTTCAGCAAACTCTTCAACAATTGGAATTGAATCAACATTTTAGATGGTGACACGATTAACAGGCTGTAGATCTTGGATGAATCGTAAAGATCCATTTTTCTTGGGTATGGTAAAACATCGATTTGAGTAAGGTGCTGAAGAAGGTTCTAAAATCTTCATTCTGATCTTTTCATTTAGAAGTTCTAGTAATTTGGGCAAATGTGCCCTTGGAGCAAGAATAGGCTTAATGTCCCAAGGCACCTGTGGGACCATAAAAATGACCATAAGAGCCACAATATTTGGATCCACACAGCCTATTTCACTTGGTTGAAATGCAAAAGCTTTTCCATGCTTCATTAGAATTTGCATAAAAGAGCGTTTTTTAGTTGGCGAAAGAAAAGAGTTTTCACCTACTTTGAGCTCTTTTATACTTTCAAATGTGAACTTGTGACCAATGTTGGAAGGATCGCAAAGACTTGGCTGATTTGCTACCCTATCAGCCAACCTTTCACTTTCAGAAGGAGGTAATGTGATTGCCATAGGCTTGAGTTTCTTATCCACCGTCTTGTATTTTGTCTCCACTTGCGCTTTAGCCTTATTGAGTAAACCAATGTCTTCTTTCTCAACAAATTCTTGAATTGTTTGATAAAAATCCAATGTACATACTTCTATGGACTGTTTTTCAACCAGATTTTTTGTATGATTAGCTGCATATATTTTAGCCAATGTGTCAGTAGTAATCAATCCAAAAAAAATTCCCAAAATATCTTCATTTCCAACCATCATGTCATAATTTTTCAAGACCCTTTTTACATGACATAAATATTTTATCTCAGCTTTAGTCATGGATGGAAGAGACTTACAACATCCCATACTATTGACTGTACATACATACAGATTTGCTAGAGACACAGCTTTTGTAGCATAGGAGGTTAAATACTTTTACATGACGCATTGCCATAGCCTCCTTTTATAGCGGTGCATCTAGAAAACCCTTGAATTCTTGTGAATTAGGAGGCACATGATAATCACGCAGTCGATCTCTGTTTCAATGATAATCACGCAGTCGATCTCTGTTTCAATGATGGTTAACAAACAGTAAGAAATTGGTTAGCTCGTTCATTATCCTTGCTTCGGATTCGAGCATAGAAAGAACCATCATCAAGAGCTTTTTTTTCCAAGCGTGCTTTAAAAAGGTAAGGTTGCCCAAGAATGATAGGGTAACTATAAGAGTCTTGAACAAAAAAGTGAAAATTGTCTTTTATGTCTCCAATAATTACCTGCACATTAGGACATGCACATATACTCCCCAAAAGAGTTTTTTGCAGCTCTTATTTGCCAACTTGGATCAATATCTATGGGCCATTGGCCACTTTCATAGAGACTCCTTGCCATGATGTTTATCTCCAAGCCATGGTCTAAGAATGCAATATATGGTGTTTCTTTTTCTCCAATTTTGACGACTGTCTCCGTTCTTGCTCTTGCCCAATGCATATGGGAGTAGTGACTGCTTGAAATGACCTGAGCCTCTTCGTTCTCATGCATATGATGTAGACGACCTTTTTTTTGAGAGGTGGGTTGCCCAACTAGTTTGGACTAGCCAACCATTACATTTTCAGCTTTCACTTTTTTAATTTTTACATTCATGCTTTCTTTGTCTTCAACTTCAGTTGGCTGCAGTTAATTCTTTAACTGCTTCGAGATGAATTCCTTGTGAAGTCAGCTTCTCCTCATCCTGCACAAAAACTTGAAGAACTTACAAAAAAGCATGCATTGTTTCTTTAGCTTCATCACCAACATATTCTCTTTTCCTTTTGATTACATTAATAATTACATCATGGAGTTCACGTTTGGCAATTCCAAGAATTTTGCCTAAGGTGAATTCAATTTTTCTTCCTAGAATTCGTTCTTCTAGGACTCATTTGAGATCGGTCAGATTTTATGTCAGACTACAATTTGTAGTCTGGGGCTGCATGCCTTTCTTTTTTCCTTTGGTCTTCTTTGTTTGTATAGTGCATCTTCCATCTCTTGATCTGGGGTTATATTTTCAGCAAGCTTTAGCTGTTCAAGCGTTCTTCTAGTTACCTATTTTGGAGGGCCAGAAGAGGAAGGCCATTGTTCATCTTCTCTTCTCTTTTCTTCAATTAAGACTTCTTTATGATTGACGTCACCCAAATGTTCAAAGGTGGAAAAAGAATCTACCGGTTCTTTCCAACCAGTTATTCCTTGAATGCACTAATTGGCATTAGCCAAGTCTTCTTTGGCTGCTTTATCACGTTCCATTTGATCTCGTGCCTGCATCCATACTTTAGATTGCACGTTAGCTTTACATGCTTTCAAGTTTGATTTAGTTGGTTCAATTTGGAATCCATAGGTAGTTGCATCAATTGCTGCGTAGGCATTCTTTATAGCTAAATCTTCTAATCTTTTCTTCATTCCACCATTGCCAAAATTTGGCTCCAATGGAAGACCCGTTTCAATTGCATGAATTTTTTCGTCTTTCCAAAAGATGAGCTTCTATGCTTCAGCCTCACGGAAGGCAAAACACTCCCTCTTGTCATGTTATTGGCTGTCACACCAAATACAATGCCTCTTAAAGCCTTCTCTTATGGGTCTTTGAGTTTATGATTGTCCTCGTTCTTCAAATTTGACATCCAGCTTCTCGACCTTGGAACTAATTTTTGTAAGATTTAGATGAAGGTCTGCTTTTAATGAGTTCATCCGTGAAATCATTTTTAGAAGGAACAGAAGAAGAAAGAGTTGGTTGATTAGTCAAAGGAATAGGGGATTTTGAAGGTGGAACAAGATCCATCAATGGAGTTGTTGAAGTTGAGGTAGAGCCCAATCTTAGTCCCATCCACTCTCTTCAAGCAATCACGTTAACTGCATTAGTAACATATGCCCATGTAGTCTTGACTCCTGGTTTGGAGGTAGCATCTTCTAGGTGATCAGCAAGCTTCTCTTGTAGAATGGGATCTGCAGCCTTAAGGAATAATTCAATCTTCTAACCTTCCATACTTTATTGGTCTTTAGCATCAACTTGTCCAAATTTACTTTCAAACTCATGGTATAAAGCTGTTGCAGCTAATCCTTTGTTGGGTTTCTCAACCCAATCAATGAAACTTTTCCTCATCATTAGGACATCGTCTTCTAAGAAGACTTCTTTGTGTAGGGCTTTTTTGAATGCAGCCCACTCCGCATCTCGCTGAAAAAGACCATGGATTCTTCCTTGAAGACCATGCTTGGGTAGTATAGTAAATTAGAGACTCCATGCATGTTGTGGTACACCAAAGAAAAGTATTTTCTCAACATACAAGCAAATGAAAAAAGAGACATTTTAACCATTAAATTGTTTCAATTCCCACCCAACTTCCTCTTCATCTTGCCTTTTGTTGTTGTAACATTTGGATTTGTTGTTGCTGAGTCTACTGCAGTATGCGCACCAACTGTTGTAGAGTATCTCCTGAAGAACCCCCCCCATCTTGGAGTTCTCTTAAATTGACCTTCACATCGGGTGGTTCACCAATGTCACAGCGCATAGGGTTAAAGGTCACCACAGGGGTTTGGCAAGAAAACTGAATAAGATAGATAGAGATGTGTCTTCAAGAGATAAGTAGATTATAGTGAATGTTTAAAGGTTCAAGAGGTACTTCACGGTCAATCACAGGGGTTTGAGAGAGAAGAATGTATGGGGGTTCAAGAGCTTAGACTCTGGAGATGGTAGAGATAAGAGAAGGATTGAAGGTTTCAAGCCAAATTCTTGAAGATGTCAATAGAGCTTCCAACTGCATGTTCTTAGCAAAGATCACAAGAGTATTATCTCATAAGTTCTAACTCAAATCAAGCTTGTTTTCTTGACTGTAAGAGCAATCAAAAATTATAAAATCAAGTACAATATGCTGTCATGTATCATAAAAAACTCTACATTCCATCATTCATACATGATGCCATAGCATAAATCAACTTTTCATGATTATATTCAATGTAGACTGTTAGGGACAAAAGCTTATGAGTCAATTACAAGGCTTGTAGGGAAAAGAGACTTTCTTCAAGAGAGCTTCTTATTGAGTTCCTGATAAGGATAAGTTACCACAGCCAAGAAAAAAGTAAAAAAGCTCCTCTTAATTCAACTCAAAGCATCTATGAGTTATTTACAAACTTTGCCCTACCATAGGGGCACATAATACTTGCATATTTTGACAAGATGTCTTCTATAGAGTAAGAAATGAATTAAAAGAATAATGTTGTAGCTAATTCTTTAAATATGACAGAAGATATCAGCCCCAAATTAGCCCATGGAAGAGAAGGGGTTCGAAAAAATAGAAGACGTAGAAGAATACTCACAGAAAGAAATAGAGAATGTATAAGAATACTAAGAGAGATGAAGCTTACCAGTTTATTCCTGTATTTTGAGAAGATAAAATTTTTGTAGAAAAAAACGTGTATAAAATAATACCTTCCTCTATGCTGCTCAGATCACCAATTTGATGCCTCCATTGGCTCTGAAAGGGGGGTAAAATGCCAAGACACCTGGCCATAATTCAGCTAGATCACTCCTTCTTCATCTCCCACTTTGGAGTATTGTTCAGTGCCTGAAAAATAGCGATCGCCCATCGTGCGATTTTGCCAATCTATCTTCTTATATAAAATCCTCTCAAATTAGTTGAAACCTACATGCTTTCTTTTACATGTTATCCTAATCTAGAAGTTGTCAATAGTTTTATGGATTTTTATAAGACATTATATCTAAAATATCAAAAAGTTGCTAAAACTTGTCCAAAAATCTAATATTTTTGAACCATGGACACTAACACTGATGTCTAAAATGGCATTGGCTCTCTAAATCAATAAGAAAGCCACACTCTAGATTTTTTTTACACGGTGTGTGCATAGTGGCACGACACTGCCTAGGGAAATGGGTCTCATATAGTCTTGCATCTTTCACTATAGTTTACAAACTAATTGGTCTTCTCAATTCCATGAATTTTGGAATCTCAAGTTGTAGGTCTCTAAGAAAAACTCTCTCCTTGATGCTTTCATCTAAGCTATTATTGTTCCATCTCTTTAGAATGGATTCAATTCTAGAGACATATGCTTTCATCTATTCTCTAGAGGACATATGCTTCCACCTATTTTCCAGAGGACTCACTTAAATTCATGAGTTCCTCTCAACTCTTGAAAACCTTCATACATGAATTTGGTGAGAAAGGAACATGTGCCAAAAGATTTGGATGTTTCTCTCTCTTACTATTGAGACATTGCACCTTTGAAAGTGGTAGGGAATATCACCAACCAATGCTCTGGGGTTCAAGCATTGTTGGCCACCTAGACTGCCATGAACTTGGCTACATGAAGATCAGGGTCTTCATTGTATTCTCCCTTGAAAATGGGCAATCAAACTACACTCGCCAGGTTATTATCAACATTATAGGACAAATCTAACTAGAGAGAGGACCTTGATTTGACATCAAAACTTCTATAAAGAGTGTCCCAAGAGCATCAAATGAGTCTTATGGTACTAGCTCATTCTCAAATGTAATATTTTCCCACAAAATATTAATGACCCTAGACCCCGCACACCCTGCACAAAAAGCAACCCAAAGTAATCTCCCACAATAAAGATACACTAGCCTAAGTGCTCCAGCATCGCGCATTTACAATACCATTTCCGCGTAGTTCATATGCAAGCCGTGGCTAAAAACTGTAGGCCTCTGCGGGAACACCCCTTCATGGGACAAAAAGATAATGAATTTGTGCAAATGTTTTTATTAAACCCCCTCCCCTTCAGCCATTGCATGGCGGGGAGAGGGAGTATGAGTAGGACTATGTGTGGAGTAGGGAGGAGCATGGGAAGGGGAACATGCTGCCTGCCACGTGTGTGGCTACCCCCCCCTTTTCCTACCTATATGAACCCCCCCTCCCCAAGCTTGAGAGGGGGAGAGGAGGGAAGGATCGTGCCATGCTGCTGCCGCCTGAGGACTTGCCCGCTGCCATCGGTTGCTGCCGCTGCCATTGACCACGCCACCTAGCCGCTGCCATTGCCTTCACCATCACCATCATCAGCATCGTCATCATCGTCTTCATCTACCCCATCGTCATCTTCATGATCATCCCAATCACTCTCTCTCCACGCCATCTATCTGTGATCAGAGCTTGGAAGCTTCTAATTTGGAAGCTTCCATTAAGGCTTCCATAAGCCTTGTTTACCCATGCCTTCCCCGGTTTTAAAAAAACTGTGACTGCAAGGCTTGTGTCCTGTGCGGAAGAGGATATCTCGAACTGAGAGACTTTGAAATGCGTGAGTAAACCAAGGGGGAGTTGCTGCGACGAAATTCTCTGCATAAATGGCTCCTAAGCAAAAGGCGAGAGGAGCACATGCAGGAGCTTCCAACCCGAGTACGCGAGTGGACAATGCCCCGATTCTTAATGCCCAGGTTCCGATAATTAATCCCGCATGAAAAGGATGCACTAGGCATGTTTAATTCTCGTAGGCAAGTTTAAATACATTGGGAAATTTATTTACTCATTTGATCTACAAGTTAGTTGCATGTCGTGTATTTGCAATTGCTTGCACTTCCATGGTCAAGAGTAACTGAAATTCTAAACGTATGATGCATAAGTTAAAAGACGAATTTGCGCATCTCCCAAAGGAAATGATTTATGAACTTGATATTATGCAATTCGCATGCAATGTCAGTTACAATTTAGGTTGCAATAAGTGGTAGAAGAAGGATTAAATCAATCATGTATTCATTGGCATCTCGTCCCGAAAGAATGAAGCATCCATGCATTGAAGCTCTTTTATCAAAGCTCAAAATTGGGAAAGGATACATTTTTATTAAAAGACTAAAGCCTTGAATTTGATGCATATATGTGGGATTTACAAGAAGAAGTTCTGAATGTCAACTAATACCGTTTAGGGCAAGGCAAAGAAAGATCATTGTAGATCTTATAACTGCATAGAAGGAAAAGGTCTATGGTCTTGAAATCACATATTTGCATGGAATGATACATCGCATACATTTTGCAGTTACTTACATCTTTTAGGGAAAAGTACTTGCTAATTTAGGAGAAAGTATTTACATCTTTAAAGTGGAGATAATCTTTACTCGCGGGTTACATGAAAATCATAAAGGTACGATTAGATTGCATATGACGAACACCTCAAAGTGCTAGTTAGGGTTAAGTTACGTTAAAATTCTTCCTAGTATCGCACTTGGGGTGCCGATCTAATATTTCCGATCTCAAAGGTCCTAACTGTTGAGATTTCGAGCTCCACTCGTGATATGCCAGGGTGACCGTTGTGCGTTTATGTCACCGACTTGTTAGTTGCAAATGCGGTTGGTACATTGCCCATGAATAATAGCTAGATGACAACTATCCTTATCTACTCTAGTTCGTGGCTCAGTTAGTATGCCACCTCAGTTAGTTGAGTTTGGTTTGAGACCCATATATAGGGTTCTTCTATTTCTTTGTATAAGAGTTCTTTTTGGCTTACACAACTAAGAAGAGGAAAACTATTTTCAGCCTCCACCTTTGTGTGTATTCCCCCCATTGTGCAAGCAAGAAAGCTACAAGTGAGACTCCTTCCTTCTCTCCCACAATCTTGACATGGTATAAAAGCCTTCTTCATGGTAAGGAGCTCAAGAAAGCAAGCCAAGCTCGCGGTGTTCTGGTAAGAGGAGCAGTGTTGCTTTCATTTTCTGTTTTGGGAGCAGATCTCTGTAGGTAGCACAGCCGGAAATTGCAAGAGTGCATTGTCTCAGGTTGAGATGCCCTTCGCGGTGAAGCAAGAGGGTAATATATGCTGCGGGAAAGGGATTTAGCCCTAGGTAACCCTGTTTTTTTTATTTGAGGCCATTTCGGGGCCTGTTTTGGAGGCGGAAGTTTTCTGCACGCACTCAGGAAAAGGCCCAGTTTTATGCTGTGCAGCCACGGTTCTACAGGTCGGTGAAAAGTTACTGTAGAAATTGCATTGTATGCCTGTGCACAGAGACATTGGGAGTTACAGAATCATCCTTGTTGCCTATTGATGCAAAATCGTCACTAGTAAGTGACTGTGTGGTCAAATACCACTTTCGTCAGTTTTGCAGATTTGCCTTTGTGAGGCTGAAGCTGTGTTCTTTGCAGTGACAGAATTTTTTGCAGTGTTCTGTAATGGTGTCTGATTCTCTTTCACAGATTGTCACTGAAAAGCTTGACAAGAACAACTTCCAAGCATGGAAGTTTAGAATGACGAATTTCCATATAGGAAAAGGATATTGGAAATTTGTTGCAAGAAATGAAGAAGAACCAGTTCTTCCTGATGTTTCCAATCAACAGCAAATGCAAGCATTTAAAGCATGGCATGAGAGAGCCAGGAAAGTTATGTACTGGCTGTCTATCAGTATTTCAGACTCTATGATTGTGCATATTCAGGATGCAAGTACGCCAAAGGAGGCATGGGATACTTTGTCAAAAATGTATAGCACAAATACGCAAGCCAGGAAAATGCAGCTCAAGCAAGAGTTGCATAATGTGCAAAGAGAAAGTATGAGCATCAATGACTACCACATGAAGATGAAGAAGATTGCAGATGCACTTGCTTCCATTGGGTCGCCAGTGGAAGATGATGATTTAGTTTCTGTGACCTTGAATGGTCTAGGAAAGGATTATGCACAGTTTCGGACATCCATTTCAGTTCATGAAAGATTTCCTGATTTTGAGGAGTTGATTGCTCTTCTAATTTCTGAGGAGCAGAGAAATGGTGGTGCATCTTCTTCAAGAGGAACTTCAAAAAAAACTGTCTTCTACTCAAATGCTGGAAGAGGTAGAGGCAGAGGTAGAGGAGGCCGATTTGGAGGCCGTGGTAGAAATCAGAATATGCAGCAAACTCAAGAAAACCAATCCTATGGAGGAGGACGTGGTAACTCTAGAGGCAGGGGGAGCCAAAGAGGTCGTGGTGGATGGCAAAGAGGCCAAAATGCAAACAGCAATGTTGAATGCTACTACTGTAGTAAAATGGGTCATATGGCTAAAGACTGCTATAAAAAGCAGAATGACATCATGAATGGAAAATTGTAACAAGGGAATTATGCATCTTCTAGTAGACAGGGTGATGATAGAAACGAGCATTTGTTTATGGTGCAGCACATGAACAATTCTGTGACAAGTGCAGAAGAAAGCAACGATGTATGGTATGTTGACTCAGGTACATCAAACCACATGATAGGTCATGCAGAATGGATGGAGGATGCAAGGAAAATGAAAAAACCAGGATTTGTGGAGACTGGTGATGATACTGCACATCCTATTGTGCAGATTGGAAAATTTCCTTTGTCTATGCAGGATGGGAAAAAGAAATACCTGTCCGATGTATTTCATGTCCCGAATATCACCAAGAATCTAGTTTCTGTTGGTCAAATTGTTGAACAGGGCTTGCAGGTCAAATTTAATCCTCATGGATGCTTTGTTGAGGATATGAAAAATAAAGGTCGCTTGATAGCAAAAGGAAAGAAGAAGGGCAGAATGTTTACGTTGGATGCAGACATGTCTGAATTGAGTGCAACAATGTTTGCACATGGGACCGGTGTAGTTGCAAATATTGATATCTGGCATAAACGCATTGGTCATGTTAATGTACAGCGACTTAAATCAATGCAGGCCCAAAATATTGTTGCAGGATTGCCAAAATTCAAGGTTGCAGAAATGCATAAGATATGTGAAGCTTGTCAGTTTGGAAAACAGGCAAGGAAACCATTTCCTAGACATGTTCAAGAGAGTAAGAAGCCATTGGAATTAATCCACTCTGATGTGTGGACTACTAAAGCTGCATCTCTTGGAGGCTGTCATTATTTTGTCACTTTTATTGATGACTATAGCAGAAAAGTTTGGGTGTATTTTATGAAAAAGAAAAGTGAAGTTTTTGGGCATTTCAAAACTCTTAAAGCTGTGGTTGAAAAAGAAACAGGCCTGCAAATAAAATGCCTAAGGTCAGATGGAGGGGGAGAGTACCTCTCAAATGAGTTTGCAAGGTTTTTGTAGGAGCATGGCATAGAGCAGCAATATTCATGTAGTCATACCCCACAGCAAAATGGAATTGCAGAAAGAAAAAATAGGCATATTGGAGAGGTATCTCGTGCCATGCTCAATGAAAAAGACCTGCCAGATTTTTATTGGGCTGAAGCAGTTGCTACAGCAGTCTACATAATGAACAGGACTCCCACTGCAGCAATACATGGAATGACTCCAGAGGAGAGGTATACTGGTAGGAAACCAGATATTTCTCATTTGAAGATTTTTGGTTGCATTGCCTATGTTCATGTGCCAGATGAGTTGAGATCCAAGTTGGATCCAAAAGCTGAGAAGTGCATCTTTATTGGTTACTCTCTGCACAGCAGAAAGGGTATAGATGTTATAACCCTTCTACTCGTAAGTTTACAGTGAGTAGAGATGTTGTTTTTGATGAGATGAGTAGCTGGTATAAACCAGTAAATGTGATTGATGATGTAGATGCACAAAACGGTAATGCTGCACAAAATTCACAGCAGCAGTCACAAAATATTAGTGGACCTGGAGCGTCCTCTAGCAGTGGTTCACATTCTTCGCCATGGACAGGCAGATTGAGATCAAGAGAATCTTCTCAAAGCAATGCAGATAGTGGTATTCAGGTATCACGAAAAGGAAAAGAGAAGGTAGATCAGCCCATGTTTGATGTGAATGCAGGTCACTCTGATGTGGATGGTGAATCTAGTGGCTCAGAACAGAGCATAGATGATGAGTTGGGTATTCCTTCTATTGTTACACCTGGAGTAAGGAAGACCAGGGATGTTTTGAGAGCACCTGGGAGTGAACCTACTTTGCGCAGGTCTACCAGAGCTAGGTATCCTGTGGATAGGCTGAAATATGATGGATTTACAGCCATTCACTATGCATATATGGTCAAAGTGATACAGGAACCAGAACCCACTTCTTTTGAGCAAGCCATGGGAAAAGAAAAATGGGAGAAATCCATGGATGAAGAAATGGATGCCTTGGAAGCAAATGCTACATGGGAATTGGTACCTTTGCCTAAAGGTAAGAATGCAATTGGCTGTAAGTGGGTTTATAAGGTGAAGCACAATGCAGATGGTTCTGTGAATAGATACAAGGCAAGATTAGTAGTCAAGGGGTATACACAAACATATGGCATTGATTATAAAGAAACATTCAGTCCGGTTGCAAGGATGGCAACCGTAAGAGCAGTCATTGCTATGGCTGCATCAAAGGAATAGTCTTTACATCAGATGGATGTAAAGAATGCCTTCTTGCATGGTGATTTGCAAGAAGAGGTATATATGGAGCAGCCACCAGGTTATGTGCATGCTGTTCATCCTGAGTTTGTTTGCAGGTTGAAGAAAGCATTGTATGGCTTGAAGCAAGCACCTAGAGCATGGTCTGACAAGATAGGACAGTATCTTGTCACTATTGGCTTTCAGATTTTCAAGGCAGATTTCTCACTTTATGTGAGAAAAACAGAGAAAAGTATTATGCTACTTGTCATTTATGTTGATGATTTGATTATGACAGGTGACAGTGATGAAGATATCCTTCATGTGAAAATGCTATTGAAGCAGAAGTTTGAGATGAAGGATTTGGGAGAGCTGCGTTATTTCTTGGGCATTGAGGTGATTAGATCACCAAGTGGGATACAGCTCTTGCAGAGGCAGTATGGATTGGACATGCTGTCCAAATATGGGATGAGAGGCTGTAAGCCTATTTCAGTTCCTTTGGAGCAGAATGTGAAGCTGAGCGCGCGCAGATGCAGGTGAGTTTCTGGAAGACCCTACAATGTACAGACGCATAGTAGGAAGCTTGATTTATATGACTATTACCAGGCCAGATTTGAGCTATGCTATTGGATTGGTAAGTCAGTTTATGCAGGCTCCAAGGAAACCGCATTTGGATGTGGCTAGACGCATACTCAGGTATGTGAAGTCCACATTGCATTATGGACTACTTTATGAGACTGGGGTTCAGATACAGTTACATGGATACACTGATGCTGATTGGGCTGGTAGTATTTCTGATAGACGATCTACCAGTGGTGGATATGTGTTTTCTTTTGGGAGTGATGCAGTCACTTGGAGCAGCAAGAAACAGCCTACAGTTGCCTTGTCGAGCACAGAGGATGAGTACAGGGGTGCAGCAATGGCTGCATGTGAGGTAACTTGGTTGCATAAGCTACTTTATGATATGCATCAACCTACAGATGGGCTAGTTGTCATCTATTGTGACAACATCAGCAGTATACACTTGGCAAATAACCCAGTCTATCATGCTAGAACAAGGCACATTGAGGTGCATTATCACTATGTGCGGGAGAGGGTTTTACTAGGTCTTATTGATCTAGTTTATGTCAGCACAGAGGATCAAGTACTTAACATATTTACGAAGGCATTGGGCGTAAAGAAGCTGCGCAAGTTCAGAGACCTGCTTGGTGTGCAGGAATTGGGATTGAGCTTGAGGGGGAGTGTTGAGATTTCGAGCTCCACTCATGATATCCCAGGGTGACCGTTGTGCATTTATGTCACTGACTTGTCAGTTGCAAATGCAGTTGGTACACCGCCCATGAATAATTGCTAGATGAAAGCTATCCTTATCTACTCTACTTCGTGGCTCAATTAGTATGCCACCTTAGTTAGTTGAGTTTGGTTTGAGACCCATATATAGGGTTCTTCTATTTCTTTGTATAAGAGTTCTTTTTGGCTTACACAACTAAGAAGAGGAAAACTGTTTTCAGCCTCCACCTTTGTGTGTATTCCCCCATTGTGCAAGCAAGAAAGCTACAAGTGAGACTCCTTCCTTCTCTCCCACAATCTTGACACTAACCACATTCATGGAATGTTAGGGTTAACTAAACGCCCATGCAAGAATGATCTAGGGTTCTCACCCTAAGGATCAATTGACCAAATACTAGACTTTCGTATGAATTTTAGGAACCCTAGGGCCAAAGCGTTATCAGCCTAGTAGGGTTAGGGGTTGGATTGAGTCAAGAGGACTCCCAAACTCTACATCATGACCAAAGGTATTCTTGACCAAGGAATATCGTGTGATGGGAGAAATAATCCCACAAGTTAGGTGCGACACCTATCTCGTGCAACAAGTTGCAACATCGCATGGTTTTGTGTATAAATCACAAAATAGTATTGCCACTCACAACAAGTTTGGCGAGTTCTAAGTATAAGTCTAATTTTCTAGAGGATGGATAGTCATCCTGCTACATCACCCTTCCTTGGGGCTGATTTGCCAAGTTAGGGGAGTTACGAATTTGCCAAGAAAGCAGTTGACCAACCAAGTTAGGGCGACGAGGTTGCCCGGGATTTATTGACCTTAATATAAGAATACCTAAGGTATTCACAATTTGGATCGAGAGGGTATAAACCCTAGCCCAAGGATAAAGGGGAAAACAAGAAATCTAGCTTATGAAACCCTTGGGATCTCACCAAGTTGCGATTGATCTCGAATCGAATACTAGAGGTATTCGGAGAAAAGGATTCACACCTTAGCAGTTGGCCATATAAACGACCACTAGAGTGCTTGTGTTTGTACACTTAGGAGCACTGTTTGTACTTCTTTGATCAAGGAACTAATACTGGAAAAATAACTAATGCTTCAGGTTAAAATCCTAGAGGGAGAGGTAGTATCAGTTTACCTCCGATTGTCTGCCTGACCCTATCTAAGGGGGTTGTTAGCCATGCCGAGTACGTGGACCGAACCCGCCGTGAGAGGTCTCTCCGTGGATTCTACTTGGAGCAGGAGGACACTTGGGTGCTAGTGGGGGCTCTGGCCGTAAATCCCTTGCCTCTGAATCCTGCACAAGAGGCCGATGTGACTCGAGATGGGATCTCGAGGCCCGCATACTAGTCAACGGGCGGAACTTGGAATAGCGATCCCTGTGGATTGCTGGAATAGCCTTCAGGCAGATTATGTGATGTATTCCAAAGACTGATAAATAAAGATCAAATGTTGAAAAGGAACTTGCTTGACATTGTTTTTCTATGTTAGTGCCTAAGTTATGTGAAGAAATCAGTGATTAATTGGTTAATTAAAGAAGTTATTTTTTGCTTGTCAAAACTAAATGTGGTAGGTAATTAGATAACTAAAGCAACCCGAGGAAAGTGCGATGGATGTGACCCTGGGTCCGTCCTACAGAAGGGTAGTCCCAGTTGGCCGGGAAATTTTCTCAAAGGAATTGGCAGCGAGGTAGCAATGACCCAGAATCTAGGGAGCTAGAATCCCGAATTATGCTGTTTTAGGGGAACAGAATGGGACTATGCCTTATGGGCAGAGAAGTCGAGCTTCGCATCCCTCTCGTTTCCCATTCTCCTTGAACCAAGTGCAATATAAATCTACTTCGACCATGATGTTTTTGCACAAGTAGTTCATCTAGGGCTCGACGCTAGCTACCATTCTAGGAACTTGACCATTAGGAAAACCATGATTCAGGTCGGTCCTAAGTGGGAACGGCCGGAATGCTTCCACTTCGTGGCAGACTCAAGAAGACCTAGATCGCAAACCCCATGCCATTCCTTGGGAGTTCCAGGCGGCACTTTCTAGACTCTCTTTCCGATGGGCTGATAAGATGTGTCCTACAAGTGGACACGTTACACAATATTTATTTTTGCATTCTCTCTTCTCATCATGTACCCTTGGATTCATTCTAGTGCTTGTCTCTTTATCATGTTATTCATCAAGAAGCTGGCTCCAGCTAGTTTGTTGGTGCTTCAAAGAAGGAAAACCAAAGGGCTTTAGTCTCTACAAGACTCTCTTGCCGACATTTTTTCTAATTTTTTCTTTTCATAGCCTCTAAATTCAACTTTTATGCCACTTTAGAGGGGAATATGTTTTGTTATGAATGTATAAAAGTTCTTTCTTCTGAGAATTACTATAGTACTATCATTTTCATAGTACCAACTTTGGAGATTATCACTGACATAGGTTGTGAAGAATACTCTGACTACTAGCTTCCAGTAGGTTGCCAATTGGACAAACAAAATGTTGTGAGTACACCAAGTGTCCCACATGTCTTATTGTTGTGCATTCCACAAACAAGTCCTGGATCTTTTCCTTCTTCTTTTTGTGGGTCTCCACTGATCAGGACTCTTAGAGCTTTTTCACAATATCCCACTTAATAATGTCTAGAAACTTCTCAATGAAAGCCAAATCTTTCATTGATACTAATTCTCTCTATTTTTGCTTCTTCAATTTTTAGGGAGATAGTTAGCTAAAATGGTATAACTCTCTAAAGCTTCATAAGACAGTGTAAACCATCTATCGTACAGAGTCCACATCAAGATGGTGATGTGTTGTCACCATTGAGGGATAAAAATCTTGTAAAAAGTGTCTTTGGTAATGAAAGTTTCCAACTCTTCAATGGCAACAATAATTCTACACTCTTCCACTAATTTTCTTCCTGTTCAAAGTGCCATTATTTCATTTTCAACATTTGTTAGGTGCTTGTTGATGATAGTTTCTAACAATTGCATGCCAAAATATGAAGCTCTCTAGAGAACACCAAAGAAATAGGAAAAATACTATAAGAAATTCCATCTTGTCACAGCAACAAGCTTCTTCTTCATGCTTCAAGAAACCATAAGAAAAAAAAATAACACCAAGAATATGAATTCTCTACACAACATCATATAATGAATCTGCCACAGATTTATCATAATAGATCTTCAACATATCTTTATTATCATGTATCTACAACCAATAAAACACAAAAATCTACTCCATCTTGAATGCAATCAATCACATAAACTTCATTATTCATCTTTATAGTCTTCTTCCTTCAATCTCTCATAATCTCTCATAGATACAATGTTTTTGCATGGAAAATGGCTATCTTCTTTCAATATCTCTCTTGCATATGCTCTCAATCACTTATATATCATAATAATCATCTAATATAATAGAATAATATACAATAAACCTTTATTTGTCATGAATACATCTCTCAAGATGTATGCTTGATATAAAGAGATAACATAGACACTACAATATTCCTTCAAAGCTCATCAATGTCACAGTCACATCATTCTCCACTTCAAGTCTTCATCAGCTACATCTTTCTTTAAGATAGCTATTTTTTGGCTTGTATTCATCCCTTTCCAAGATTAGAAAACATCTCCAAGATAAACATCATCCATCATCAAAACACTTACAAAAGCATACAAAGGCTTATAGAAGGCATATAGAAGCTCATTAGAATACTATAGAAACTCAACAAAAAGCATACAAAACATATATAGCTCAAACCAAAGCCAATTGAATCTATCAAGAACCATTCAAAACATACTCAAAGACACTCAAACAAAATAATTCAAAATCTCATTCTCTCAAAGAAAAAGAAAACAGACCAAAACATAGGCAAAATAGACCTATCAGAACCAAATAGTGATCAAATAAAACACATGACATATCACAAATCATTCAAAAAGTATCATGAAATAATGAAAAATATTCAACCTATCTCAATACACTCCAAAACACTTCAAAAACCATTATAATTCATCAATTCTATCACAAAATCAATCATTCAATGCCCAAAAAACAATTTATAAAACAAAGAATCCAATAATTTCAATCCGCTGCAATACTAACAAAGACGTATTTGCGAGAGAAGGCATAGCTTGTGATAATGTATTGTATAATTCAACCAAACTTGGCCATCCAAGATTTTCTTACATGATGAATCTATTGCTTGATAAATTTTACTACTCCAGTGATGTTGATAGCTTATTAGACATAACATACTTGGCAAACATATTACATGTGCAAATCAAGAAGGCCTTACAACAAGCATAGATTGTAGCATTCGTATGATCAAGGAACTTGTCAAAAGAGGTTCTTAAAAACAAACACTCTTTTTGGGGGATAACTCAATGCTACCAAATGCACCTTAAGATGAGAGTTCAATCTTGCCATTTGTGGGTATTATAACCATCTAGATTGGTGGCAAAATCAATATATCTTTCCTCACAAATTGATTGGATTTTTTAACACAAAGAGAAAACTTGGGTGGATTAGTTTGCATCTAGCCTAAAAACATACATCAATCATAGGAAATTTGCAATAGAGAGTAAGCGATATAACTCCAAGAAAAGAGATCTTTATAGCATTAAAAGTCTTAGCTTCAAAACTTTGCAATTTTACGCTTGGAGTTCTTCCCAATGTAATGACAATGCAAATTCATGTGGATCAAGATATTCATTACAAGAAGAACACGTTAATATTTCCCTCCCTCCCGTCGTATGACCCCCCTAATTAACGTTTTTTTAAATAAAAAAGAAATGAATAAATGACCCCCCTTTTCTCACGCCACCAATTGGTGGACGGAGGGGGAGACTGCCATGTGATGACGTGTGTGAGCATGGGGGAGCTCCAGTTGGCGGACGGAGTGGGCAAGCTACTATGGATGGCAAAACGGCATGGTGGTGGGAGGGGGGAGTAGCAGGGGTGGCCAATGGCTGATGGAGGACAGGACAACATGGGGGGGGCAATGATTACTCCCTCTTTCCCTCCATCATACTCAGCATGGAGGACATCCACCTGGCCGCCCTGATGATGATAAGGAGGGGCCTTCATACCATGCTATCCCCCCCCCCCAAATACACTATAAAAGGCCCTAGGTATAGAGAAGGAGGGGATTGGGGGATTGTGACTCTTCTGCGCTATCTGACTAGAGAGAGAGAGAGGGAGAGAGTAAGAGAAGAGAGAGAGAGAGAGAGGAGAGAGTAAGAGAAAAGAGAGAGAGAGAGGGAAAGAGAGAGTAAGTGAAAAGATAGAGAGAGAGGGAAATTTTCCCCCTTTGAATGCCTGCAAGCTTACCCTTCCCTTTTCCCCCCTCTGAGAAGAATCCCACAATCAATTTTCTTCTGCAAGGAATCAACTCTCCTGAAGCCTAGGTGCATAGCCAAGAAGAAAAAGCTAAAATTATATGATGACTCCCAAGCAAAGTAAGGTCCAATCAAGCACAAATCCCACTTCAACCAATGGAGCTGCGGGTCAAGGAACTGCATATGAAATGCTAAAATTGCTCAGGACCATTCAATCAAATAAACCCTATATACGCAAGGATAGGGCTTAACTGGACTTATTTAGGGTTTAAAAGTAAGTGAGCCAAACTACTAGGAGGACCTTTAGACAAGTAAAACACTCATTGGTCTCTATCCTATATCTGGCCTCGATAAAGTCAAAACAACCTTGATGATATCACCCTTAACCATGACACAATTCGATATTAATACAAGAAAATTTGGGTGTCGTTTTTCCAAGACCAGAACCATGGACTTAAGGCTAGCAAGCTAAGATAGATACCATACACATGAGCGGGGTCGGAAAGAAGGTACTCCCTATCCCCTGAAGGATATTGGAAATTTCCGCCAAGGCAAGAAAGACAAATGCTAAGCGTCAAAGATGGGAACCCCACCTTAGCATATGTCCGGAGCACTCACCTGCACTAGTGTTTTTGCTTGTAAGTTTAGGAACATCGCTTGTAAAAGATTGTATAACCCCAAACTCATAAAAGAAATGGGAATAATGAATCAGGTTGAACTTTTGGATGGTGCACCAAACCACCCCCAGTTGGCTGCCAACCTTAGCCAAGGGTATTCTAAATAGCCATTATCGTGCCGCTACGCACACACCATGTGAAAAACTCTAAAGTGCGGTTTTCTTATTGATCTAGAGGGCCAATTCAATTTTAGACATTAGTGTTAGTGTCCATGGTCCAAACATATTAGTTTTTTGGACAAGTGAAGCCAATTTATGATATTTTAGATATTATCTCTTGTAAAAATCCAAAAAATGTAGACAAATTCTAGATTAGGATGACATGCAAAAGAAAGCATGTAGCTTTCAGTCATTTGTGAGGATTTTATGTAAAAAGAGAGATAGACTAAATCACGCATGTCGTGATTGCTGTTTTCAAGTAGTGAACTGCACTCCGAAGTGGGAGATGAAAAAGGAGTGATCTGGCAGAATTTTGGCCAGGTGTCCTAGTATTTTATCCCCCTTTCGAAGCCAATGGAAGCATCAAATTGGTGGTCTGAGCAGCATAGATGAAGGTATTATTTTGTATACGTTTTTGTGTACAAGAAATTTGTCTTCTCATAATGGAGAAATAAACCGACAGGCTTCAATTATGTGAGTATTATTCAACGTCTTCTATTTCTTTCTACGAGTATTCTTTCATATATTCTCTTTCTTTCAACCCCTTCTCTTCTGTCTACTCCACTCCTTAAATCTCCCTTTACCTTGTTGTCTCTTACCCTCGTGGTAGACTTTCGACCGCAAACTCCGAGAGTGGTGGACTCGATGTGAAAGTTCATAGCAGAGGTGTGTAAAGATGGGAGATCTTACAGCTTCAAGTGGTGGTGATGCTTTGCAACAAATGATTGCTTTGTTGCAGCAACAACAACAGGAGCAATTGTTGTTACAACAATAGATGCAAACTTGCCAAGAAGCAGAAAGAAATTAATTCCTTAGCCGTGAATGCATTGCAGGCAATGGAACAAGAATTGAAGCAGTTTTTTTAAAGGTCAAAATGTTTCGGCCTTCATCTGACTATATGAAGAAAAGATGTTGTTTCATGGGGTACCGCAATATGCATGAAGTCAGTATTTCTCCCATTTGGCCATGCATGCTTTGCATGATATAATTAATGAGTTACATAGAAGAGATGTTGATTGGGCAGCTTTTAAGAAAGCTTTGAGAGAAGAGATTTTCTTGGAAGATGTAGGATTGCTAACTAAAAAGACATTTATAGATTGGATTGAAAATCCCAATAAAGGGTTGGCTACTACAGCTTTGCTCCTTGAATTTGAAAGTCGGTATGTGCAATTGGATGCCGATGAGTAGCAATCATTGGAGAGTAAGAAAATTGATTTGTTTTTGAAGGTTGCAGATCCTGTCTTGCAAGAGAAGCTGACTGATCGTTTAGAAGATGCCTCTTCTGAAACAGGGTTGAAATCAGATTGGGCTAATATAACTGAAGCAGTGCATATGTTGGTAAAGAGAGAGCGGATGAAATTAAGATGAGATACATGCACCACAACTGCCAATGCTCAGAAGGGGGCTGAAATTGCAGCCAAGGCGCCTACAGCTTGTTGAGATATCGAGCTCCACTCGTGATATGCCAGGGTGACCGTTGTGCATTTATGTCACCGACGTGTTAGTTGTAGATGCGGTTGGTACACCGCCCATGAATAATAGCTACATGATAGCTATCCTTATCTACTCTAGTTCGTGGCTCAGTTAGTATGCCACCTTAGTTAGTTGAGTTTGGTTTGAGACCCATATATAGGGTTCTTCTATTTCTTTGTATGAGAGTTCTTTTGGCTTACACAACTAAGAAGAGGAAAACTGTTTTCAGCCTCCACCCTTGTGTGTATTCCCCCATTGTGCAAGCAAGAAAGCTATACGTGAGACTCCTTCCTTTAGCTCTCGGCAACCCTGTTTTTTTTATTTGAGGCCATTTCGGGGCCTGTTTTGAAGGCGGAAGTTTTCTGCACGCACTCAGGAAAAGGCCATGTTTTATGCTGTGCGGCCACTGTTCAACAGGTCGGTGAAAAGTTACCATAGAGATTGCATCGTATGCTTGTGTGCAGAGACATTGGGAGTTATAGAATCATCCCTGTTGCCTGTTGATGTAAAATCGTCACTAGGAAGTGACTGTGTGGTCAAATACCACTTTTGCCAGTTTTGCAGATTTGCTCTTGTGAGGGTGAAGCTGTGTTTTTTGCAGTGACAGAATTTTTTGCACTGTTCTGTAATGGCATCCGATTCTCTCTCACAGATTGTCACTGAAAAGCTTGACAAGAACAACTTCCAAGCATGGAAGTTTAGAATGACGAATTTCCTTATGGGAAAAGGATATTGGGAATTTGTTGCAGGAAATGAAGAAGAACCAGTTCTTCCTGATGTTCCCAATCAACAGCAAATGCAGGCATTTAAAGCATGGCATGAGAGAGCCAGGAAAGTTATGTACTGGCTGTCTATCAGTATTTCAGGCTCTATGATTGTGCATATTCAGGATGCAAGTACGCCAAAGGAGGCATGGGATACTTTGTCAAAAATGTAAAGTACAAATACTCAAGCCAGGAAAATGCAGCTCAAGCAAGAGTTGCATAATGTGCAAAGAGAAAATATGAGCATCAATGACTACCACATGAAGGTGAAGAAGATTGCAGATGCACTTGCTTCCATTGGGTCGCCAGTGGAAGATGATGATTTAGTTTCTGTGACCTTGAATGGTTAGGAAAGGATTATGCACAGTTTCGGACATCCATTTCAGTTCGTGAAAGATTTCTTGATTTTGAGGAGTTGATTGCTCTTCTAATTTCTGAGGAGCAGAGAAATGGTGGTGCATCTTCTTCAGGAGGAACTTCAAAAGAAACTGTCTTCTACTCAAATGCTGGAAGAGGTAGAGGCAGAGGTAGAGGAGGCAGATTTGGAGGCCGTGGTAGAAATCAGAATATGCAGCAAACTCAAGAAAACCAGTCCTATGGAGGAGGACGTGGTAACTCTAGAGGCAGGGGGAGCCAAAGAGGTCGTGGTGGATGGCAAAGAGGCCAAAATGTAAACAGTAATGTTGAATGCTACTATTGTGGTAAAATGGATCATATGGCTAAAGACTGCTATAAAAAGCAGAATGACATCATGAATGGAAAACTGCAACAAGGAAATTATGCATCTTCTAGTAGACAGGGTGATGACAGAAATGAGCATTTGTTTATGGTGCAGCACATGAACAATTCTGTGACAAATGCAGAAGAAAGCAACGATGTGTGGTATGTTGACTCAGGTGCATCAAACCACATGACAGGTCATGCAGAATGGATGGAGGATGCAAGGAAAATGGAAAAACCGGGATTTGTGGAGACTGGTGATGATACTGCACATCCGATTGTGCAGATTGGAAAATTTCCTTTGTCTATGCAGGATGGGAAAAAGAAATACCTGTCCGATGTATTTCATGTCCCCAATATCACCAAGAATCTGGTTTCTGTTGTTCAAATGGTTGAACAGGGCTTGCAGGTCAGATTTAATCCTCATGGATGCTTTGTTGAGGATATGAAAAATAAAGGTCACTTGATAGCAAAAGGAAAGAAGAAGGGCATAATATTTACGTTGGATGCAGACATGTCTGAATTGAGTGCAGCAATGTTTGCACATGGGACCAGTGTAGTTGCAGATATTGATATCTGGCATAAACGCATTGGTCATGTTAATGTACAACGACTTAAATCAATGCAGGCCCAAAATATTGTTGCAGGATTGCCTAGATTCAAGGTTGTGGAAATGCATAAGGTATGTGAAGCCTGTCAGTTTGGAAAACAGGCAAGGAAACCATTTCCTAGACATGTTCAAGAGAGTAAGAAGCCATTGGAATTAATCCACTCTGATGTGTGGACTACTAAAGCTGCATCTCTTGGAGGCTGTCATTATTTTGTCACTTTTATTGATGACTATAGCAGAAAAGTTTGGGTGTTAAAAGTGAAGTTTTTGGGCATTTCAAAACTCTTAAAGCTATGGTTGAAAATGAAACAGGTCTGCAAATAAAATGCCTAAGGTCAGATGGAGGGGGAGAGTACCTCTCAGATGAGTTTGCAAGGTTCTTGCAGGAGCATGGCATAAAGCAGCAATATTCATGCAGTCATACCCCACAGCAAAATGGAATTGCAGAAAGAAAAAACAGACATATTGGAGAGGTGTCTCGTGCCATGCTCAATGAAAAAGACCTGCCAGATTTTTATTGGGCTGAAGCAGTTGCTACAGCAGTCTACATAATGAACATGACTCCCACTGCAGCAATACATGGAATGACTCCAGAGGAGAGGTATACTGGTAGGAAACCAGATATTTTTCATTTGAAAATTTTTGGTTGCATTGCCTATGTACATGTGCCAGATGAGTTGAGATCCAAGTTGGATCCAAAAGCTGAGAAGTGCATCTTTATTGGTTACTCTCTGCAGCAAAAAGGGTATAGATGCTATAACCCTTCTACTCGTAAGTTTACAGTGAGCAGAGATGTTGTTTTTGATGAGATGAGTAGCTGGTATAAACCAGTAAATGTGATTGATGATGTAGATGCACAAAATGGTAATGCTGCACAGAATTCACAGCAGCAGTCACAAAATATTAGTGGACCTGGAGCGTCTTCTAGCAGTGGTTCACATTCTTCGCCATGGACAGGCAGATTGAGATCACGAGAATCTTCTCAAAGCAATGCAGATAGTGGTATGCAGGTATCACGAAAAGGAAAAGAGAAGATTGATCAGCCCATGTTTGATGTGAATGCAGGTCACTCTTATGTGGATGGTGAATCCAGTGGCTCAGAACAGAGCATTGATGATGAGTTGGGTATCCCCTCTATTGTTACACCTGGAGTAAGGAAGACCATGGATGTTTTGAGAGCACCTGGGAGTGAACCCACTTTGTGCAGGTCTACCAGAGTTAGGTATCCTGTGGATAGGCTGAAATATGATGGATTTACAGCCATTCACTATGCATATATGGTCAAGGTGATACAGGAACCAGAACCCACTTCTTTTGAGCAAGCCATGGGAAAAGAAAAATGGGAGAAATCCATGGATGAAGAAATGGATGCCTTGGAAGCAAATGCTACATGGGAATTGGTACCTTTGCCTAAAGGTAAGAATGCAATTGGCTGTAAGTGGGTTTATAAGGTGAAGCACAATGCAGATGGTTCTGTAAACAGATACAAGGCAAGATTAGTAGTCAAGGGGTATGCACAAACATATGGCATTGACTATGAAGAAACATTCAGTCCGGTTGCAAGGATGGCAACCGTAAGAGCAGTCATTGCTATGGCTGCGTCAAAGGGATGGTCTTTACATCAGATGGATGTAAAGAATGCCTTCTTGCATGGTGATTTGCAAGAAGAGGTCTATATGGAGCAGCCACCAGGTTATGTGCATGCTGTTCATCCTGAGTTTGTTTGCAGGTTGAAGAAAGCTTTGTATGGATTGAAGCAAGCACCTAGAGCATGGTCTGACAAGATAGGACAGTATCTTGTCACTATTGGCTTTTAGATTTCCAAGGCAGATTTCTCACTTTATGTGAGAAAAAAGAGAAAGGTATTATGCTACTTGTCATTTATGTTGATGATTTGATTATGACAGGTGACAGTGAGAAAGATATCCTTCATGTGAAAATGCTATTGAAGCAGAAGTTTGAGATGAAGGATTTGGGAGAGCTGCGTTATTTCTTGGGCATTGAGGTGATTAGATCACCAAGTGGGATACAGCTCTTGCAGAGGCAATATGGATTGGACATGCTGTCCAAATATGGGATGACAGGCTGTAAGCCTATTTCAGTTCCTTTGGAGCAGAATGTGAAGCTGAGCACAGATGCAGGTGAGCTTCTAGAAGACCCTACTATGTACAGACGCATAGTAGGAAGTTTGATTTATATGACTATTACCAGGCCAGATTTGAGCTATGCTGTTGGATTGGTAAGTCAGTTTATGCAGGCTCCAAGGAAACCGCATTTGGATGCGGCTAGACGCATACTCAGGTATGTGAAGTCCACATTGCAGTATGGACTATTTTATGAGACTGGGGTTCAGATACAGTTGCATGGATACACTGATGCTGATTGGGCTGGTAGCATTTCTGATAGACGATCTACCAGTGGATATGTGTTCTCTTTTGGGAGTGCTGCAGTCACTTGGAGCAGCAAGAAACAGCCTATAGTTGCCTTGTCGAGCACAGAGGCCGAGTACAGGGGTGCAGCAATGGCTGCATGTGAGGTAGCTTGGTTGCATAAGCTACTTTATGATATGCATCAGTCTACAGATGGGCCAGTTGTCATTTATTGTGACAACATGAGTAGTATACACTTGGCAAATAACCCAGTCTCTCATGCTAGAACAAAGCACATTGAGGTGCATTATCACTATGTGCGGGAGAGGGTTTTACTAGGTCTTATTGATCTAGTTTATGTCAGCACAGAGGATCAGGTAGCTGACATATTTACAAAGGCATTGGGCGCAGAGAAGCTGCGCAAGTTCAGAGACCTGCTTGGTGTGCAAGAATTGGGATTGAGCTCGAGGGGGAGTGTTGAGATATCGAGCTCCACTCGTGATATGACAGGGTGAACGTTGTGCATTTATGTCACCGACGTGTTAGTTGCAGATGCGGTTGGTACACCGCCCATGAATAATAGCTACATGATAGCTATCCTTATCTACTCTAGTTCGTGGCTCAGTTAGTATGCCACCTTAGTTAGTTGAGTTTGGTTTGAGACCCATATATAGGGTTCTTCTATTTCTTTGTATGAGAGTTCTTTTGGCTTACACAACTAAGAAGAGGAAAACTGTTTTCAGCCTCCACCCTTGTGTGTATTCCCCCATTGTGCAAGCAAGAAAGCTACAAGTGAGACTCCTTCCTTCTCTCCCACAATCTTGACACAGCTATGGCGGAACAATCGGCTATACCTATTGGTCCATCTTAAAGGTGATGCTATGGATCAATTAATCAAAGGCATGCGTGATTTGAGGCTGAATTTGACAAAGATCTATGCAAAGGTCAAAAAGTTGGATGTTAAGGTAGAAGAGAAAGCTCAGACAACAGTCCAAAGACCGTACAAAGAAGGATACAAGAGGAGATGAATTTGGTGTGACACCTAACAACATGAAAAGAAAGATTGTACAGCTTACCATGAAGCGGAAGAAAAAAGGTTAATATTTCGGAAAGATGAAAAAATACATGCAACAGAAACTAGTTTTCCAATAGAGCTGAATTTTGGAAATGGTGGCATGCAGAATAAGTTGGAAGATATGGCTGCAAGGACAACATTTGCTACCATAGATGTAGCCACATATGGGTTGAGAGTTGAAAGGACTGTGATGAAGCTCATAAAGGAAGCATGGCTAAAGCAAAATCTCGTGTTTGGGTGCAAGCATTAGATTGCATGGAAAAGGGCAAAACAACGAAGTCTGAATTGGCTGATGCAAGTCAAAGTATATCCGGGAGAACATGATGGAGTGCACCAGTGGACTCATTTTCAGCCTATGCTTATTTGGCTAAGGTTCATAATCAAGAAGCTCTTGTGGAAGAAAAGAGAAGAAGAGATGAGGACACTGCTGGTCCTTCCTCTTCATGTCCATCTAAACACATCACACAAAGTAAAATGGAGCAGTAGAAAGAGGCTGAAAAAGCCATACCTCACCATGTTATGGAGGATGCATCTCAAGAGAAGAAATAAGAAGAGAAGAAAAGGGACAAGAAGCCCAGTAACTACAAGTTACAATCAGATCTTGAGATTGCCACATACCTTAAAAAAGTCTTGTAACATCACATACTTGGCAGTTGTTTACAAGATATCTTCTAGCAGTTTTTTACAAGATGCCCTATTTTCTTACAGAAAGAAAATCTAGTGAGAGCTGTATGTACCAATACTTGATCATGGAAAGTTGAAGTTGCCTGACTGTTTTGCTGCTTTCTTTGTGGTTCCTCTTTTCTTCATCCAAATAGGATTGAATGGTACTTGCCAATGTAGGATCTGGAATGTTGGTGAGAGTGGTTACAAGAGTAGGAAACACCTGTTTTACAGCTTTTAGGAGAATAGCAATAGCATCTTCTTCATGTATTAGAGCTTGTACAGAGGCAAGCTGTGCCATAAGTCCCTTCATATGGGAGATGAATTTTCCCAAATCTTCTCGTTATCAATATGCCAAGATAAATAATTCAATTTTAAGGAAGATTGTACTATTTCTACCACTGGCTCCATCAGAGCTTTTGAAGCTCATACCATTTTTCTTTAGCAGTGTTTAGTCGATCAACATGATGAATCAAGGATTCATCTAAGTGTAACATTATGATTGCTTGAGCACATTGGTCATCCTCTATATCAACTAGATTTGCAGAGTTTACAGTTCTACTGCCTTGAATGAGAGGCCAATACCCTCTCTCCATCATTTTGTATTTTATAAGTACCTGCCATGGGTGGAAATCTCTACCATCAAAAATTCGAATTTGAGGACGGACATCAGCACATGTTGTGGTCATTGGGAAGGTCTTACCGCTTCTTAAGATAAAGGCAGTGTCTAGTCCCTTACAAATTTTCCACTGAATGCGGAAGCAAATCAGACAGTTTGAAATCAAAGTTGTAATGAAGAGAAAGGTTAAAAATCATATAAATGTAATAATTCAAAGTATGCCTATGGTGGTCCTTTCTTATGTGCAAACTTCTTCCGAGGTTTAATAGTCTTTTTAGGTTTTAATGAACTAAATCTAGACTAGACTTGAGGCTCCTCCTTGTGGTATGGCTTAGTAGATGAAGCTTGTGTTGGACAAGGTTGGTCTATGATCTCAATGCTTGTTGCTGATGATTCCGCGAGGAGAGTACAATGACACTCATCCTTTTGATTTCATTGACTAGTGTACTTGAAACAAAGTCACTCATGATATGCAATACAATTCTAGTGTATGATGGTCTATGTGTTTATAATTGAACACATAACCTTACAACAATATACGAAGAGAAAATAAAAAACTCACTAGATTTTAGTGAATGCCCAGCAAGCAAATGATTAGATGATTTATGAATTAGTGTTTAGAAACACTAATGTCAAGCTTAGTGAAGTGCTTGAATTGAACCCAGTTGGAAGTTGGCTTCCCAATGCACTTAGTGATGTCCATTGAGCATGCCCAAGAGGTTCTGAATCTAGAATAAGGTTCACAGATTATGTTTCAGCGATTAGAATTATTGTTAATGAAGCTTAGAGTGAAAAAATGACAAAATGTCAAGCTTAGAGATTGATGGCTATGGCTACCACAAAATACACAGTTAGGGTTTAGCAAAGATCTCTCTCTGTGGGAGGAATTTCCAGCAGTCCACTTAGGGGTAGATGGGCCACTAGGGGGGCTGCAAAAGCCCTATGGTAGCCACCATTAATGCACCTTCTACAGCCTGCGTTTCAGCACGAGGTAGTCGCCTGCCCACAACTGCACTGTTCTGACTCAGAACGTAATGCCGTCCTTCTGCGTGCCTTATTCGACGGTCTATGCTGATAGGCAACTGCGCCCTGAGATGTGGAAGAGTTCCTCAACAGGAACCAGGAGCTCATACGACCTCCTTTGTCCTCTCCAAGTCCTCCAATGGAGGTAGGTTGCAGGTAACTATGCAGGAAAGAAGGATAAGATGAAGGAGATGATAGCTCATGTGCACTTAGTGATATCTAAGGGTATAGGAAGCCGAGGGGATCAGAGGAGGCTCTGATACCATGTTGGAAATCAGAGTTGCAACATTGGAATGTGTGCACAAGAGGGAGAAGAGAGCTCAAAGTACAAGAACAAAATCTTGCTTACTAAGTTGCTTAGGGTACAACTTGGGTACACTCTCCCACACATGATAGTGACCCATAGGCTATTTATATAGCCTTTGCCAAGCTAGGGTTAGGGTTTCCCTTGCCCCTAGGGCTATTCACACTCATTTGCCCTTATACTCCCTTGCTTATAGTGGGTTCCTATGCCTATCTTCTAACATGTTGGAAATCAGAGTTGCAGGATTGGAATGTGTGCACAAGAGGGAGAAGAGAGCTTAAAGTACAAGAACAAAATATTGCTTACTAAGTTGCTTAGGGTACAACTTGGGTACACTCTTCCACACATGATAGTGATCCATAGGCTGTTTATATAGCCTTTGCCAAGCTAGGGTTAGGGTTTCCCTTTCCCCTAGGACTATTCACACTCATCTGCCCTTATGCTCCCTTGCTTATAGTGGGTTCGTATGCCTGTCTTCTAACACCCCCCCTCAATGCCAAGGTGGCATTGGATTACAAAGCATGTAAGAGGTTCCCCCCTTCTTGGGTTTCCTTTATATATTAGGCTTACAAGGTTGTTTTAGGGAGATGATTTAGAGAGTCAAAACAGTCGATCTTCAGATGGATTGGAGGCATATTTGGCCACCAATTCTTTGGGTATATCACGAGTGTTGGGGCATTTACTAGTGATATGCCCTCTCTTCTTGTATTTGTCACATTTCAACTTCTTGGGATACTTCTTCCAGCAGTTTTTTACAAGATGTATGTTTTTCTTACAGAAGGAACATCTAGTGAGAGATGTATGTACCAATACTTGATCACGGGAAGTTGAAGTTGCCTGACTGTTGCTGCTTTCTTTGTGGTCCCTCTTTTTCTTCATCCAAACAGGATTGAATGGTACTTGCCAATGTAGGATCTGGAATGTTGGTGAGAGTGGTTACAAGAGTAGGAAACACCTGTTTTATAGCTTTTAAGAGAATAGCAATAGCATCTTCTTCATGTATTGGAGCTTGTGCAGAGGCAAGCTGTGCCATAAGTCCCTTCATATGGGAGATGAATTTTCCCAAATCTTCTCGTCATCGATATTCCAAGCTAAAGAATTCGATTTTAAGGAAGATTTTAGTATTTTTACCAGTGGCTCCATAGAGCTTTTCAAGCTCATCCCATTTTTCTTTAGCAATGTTTAGTTGATCAACATGATGAATCAGGGATTCATCTAAGTGTAGCATTATGATTGCTTGAGCATGTTGGTCATCCTCTATATCAACTAGATTTGCAGAGTTTACAGTTCTACTGCCTTGAATGAGAGGCCAATACCCTCTCTCCATCATTTTGTATTTTATAAGTACCTGCCATGGGTGGAAATCTCTACCATCAAAAATTCGAATTTGAGGACGGACATCAGCACATGTTGTGGTCATTGGGAAGGTCTTACCACTTCTTAAGATAAAGGCAGTGTCTAGTCCCTTACAAATTTTCCACTGAATGTGGAAGCAAATCAGACAGTTTGAAATCAAAGTTGTAATGAAGAGAAATGTTGAAAATCATATAAATGTAATATTTCAAAGTATGACTGTGGTGGTCCTTTCTTATGTGCAAACTTCTTCCAAGGTTTAGTAGCCTTTTTAGGTTTTAATGAAGTAAACCTAGAGTGGACTTCAGGCTTCTCCTTCTAGTATAGCTTAGTTGATGAAGCTTGTGTTGGACAAGGTTGATCTATGATCTCAATGCTTGTTGCTGATGAATCCGAGGAGAGTACAATGGCACTCATCCTTTTGATTTCATTGACCAGTGTACTTGAAACAAAGTCACTCAGGATATGCAATACACTTCTAGTGTATGATGGTCTATGTGTTTATAATTGTACACATAACCTTACAATAATATACGAAGAGAAAATAAAAAACTCACTAGATTTTAGTGAATGCCTAGCAAGAAAATGATTAGATGATTCATGATTAGTGTTTAGAAACACTAATGTCAAGCTTAGTGAAGCGCTTGAATGGAACCCGGTTGGAAGTCGCCTTCCCAATGCACTTAGTAATATCCATTGAGCATGCGCAAGAGCTTTTGAATCTGGAATAAGCTTCAGACATTATGCTTCAGTTATTAGAATCAGTGTTAATAAAGCTCAGAGTGAAAAAATGACAAAAGGTCAAGCTTAGAGCTTGTGGGCTATGGCTGCCACAAAATACACAGTTAGGGTTTGGTAGAGATCTCTCTCTCTGGGAGGAATTTCCAGTAGCTCTCTTTGGGGTAGATGGCCCACTAGGGGGGATACAAAATCCCTATGGTAGCCACCATTAATGCACCTCCTACATCCCGCATTTCAGCACGAGGTAGTTGCCTGCCCAGAACTGTGCCGTTCTGACTTAGAACGTAATGCCGTCCTTTTGTGCGCCTTATTCCACGATCTATGGTGATAGGCACCTGCACCTTGAGATGTGAAAGAGTTCCTCAGAACAAAACAAGAGCTCATATGGCCTCCTTTGTCCTCTCCAAGTCCTCCAATGGAGGTAGGTTGCAGGCAACTATGGAGGAAAGAAGGATAAGATGAAGGAGATGATAGCTCATGTGCACTTAGTGGTAGCTGAGGGTATAGGAAGCTGAGGAGATTAGAGGAGGCTCTGATACCATGTTGGAAATCTAAGTTGCAGCATGGGAATGTGCGCACAAGAGGGAGAAGAGAGCTCAAAGTACAAGAACAAAATCTTGCTTACTAAGTTGTTGAGGCTACAACTTGTGTACACTCTCCCACACATGATAGTGACCCATAGGCTGTTTATATAGCATTTGCCAAGCTACGGTTAGGGTTTCACTTGCCCCTCACACTCATCTATCCTTATACTCCCTTGCTTATAGTGGGTTCCTATGCCTGTCTTCTAACATGTTGGAAATCAGAGTTGCAGCATTGGAATGTGTGCACAAGAGGGAGAAGAGGGCTCAAAGTACAAGAACAGAATCTTGCTTTCTAAGTTGCTTAGGGTACAACTTGGGTACACTCTCCCACACATGATAGTGACCCATAGGCTGTTTATATAGCCTTTGCCAAGCTAGGGTTGAGGTTTCCCTTGCCCCTAGGGATATTCACACTCATCTGCCCTTATACTCCCTTGCTTATAGTGGGTTCCTATGCCTGTCTTCTAAGAACCCCCCTCATTGCCAGGGTGGCATTGGATTATAAAGCATAAAAGAGGTTCCCCCCCTTCTTGGGATGCGTTTATAAATCAGGCTTACGAGGATGTTTTAGGTAGATGATTTAGAGAGTCAAAACAGTCAATCTTCAAATGGATTGGAGGCATAGTTGGCCACCACTTCTTTGTGTATATCAGGAGTGTTGGGGCATTTACTAGTGATATTCCCTCTCTTCTTGCATTTGTTACATTTCATCTTCTCGGAATACTTCTAGCAGTTGTTTACAAGATTTCCTTTTTTCTTACAGAAAGAAAATCTAATGAGAGCTGTATGTACCAATACTTGGTCACGAGAAGTTGAAGTTGCCTGACCGTTGCTGCTTTCTTTGTGGTTCCTCTTTTCTTCATCTAAATAGGATTGAATGGTACTTGCCAATGTAGGATCTGGAATGTTGGTGAGAGTGGTTACAAGAGTAGGAAACACATGTTTTACAGCCTTTAGGAGAATAGCAATAGCATCTTCTTCATGTATTGGAGCTTGTACAGAGGCAAGCTGTGCCATAAGTCCCTTCATATGGGAGATGAATTTTTCCAAATCTTCTCCTGATTGATATTCAAAGATTAAGAATTCAATTTTAAGGAAGATTTTAGTATTTTTACTAGTGGCTCCATAGAGCTTTTCAAGCTCATCCCATTTTTCTTTAGCAGTGTTTAGTTGATCAACATGATGAATCAAGGATTCATCTAAGTGTAACATTATGATTGCTTGAGCACGTTGGTCATCCTCTATATCAACCAGATTTGCAGAGTTTACAGTTCTACTGCCTTGAATGAGAGGCCAATACCCTCTCTCCATCATTTTGTATTTTATAAGTACCTGCCATGGGTGGAAATATTTGCCATCAAACATTTGAATTTGAGAACGGACATCAATATATGTTGTGGTGATTGGGAAGGTCTTACCGCTTGTTAAGACAAGGGTAGTGTCTAGTCCCTTACAAATTTTCCACTGAATGTAGAAGCAAATCAGACAGTTTGAAATCAAAGTTGTAATGAAGAGAAAGGCTGAAAATCATATAAATGTAATATTTCAAAGTATGAGTGTGTTGTTCCTTTCTTATGTGTAAACTTCTTCCGAGGTTTAATAGTCTTTTTATGTTTTAATGAAGTAAACCTAGACTAGACTTCAGGCTCCTCCTTATGGTATGGCTTAGTAGATGAAGCTTGTGTTGGAAAAGGTTGGTTTATGATCTCAATGCTTGTTGTTGATGATTCTGAGGAGAGTACAATGACACTCATCCTTTTGATTTCATTGACCAGTGTACTTGAAACAAAGTCACTCACGGTATGCAATACACTTCTAGTGTATGATGGTCTATGTGTTTATAATTGTACACATAACCCTACAACAATATTTTGGAAAGATGAAAAAATACATGCAACAGAAACTGGTTTTCCAATAGAGCTGAATTTTGGAAATGGTGGCATGCAGAAGAAGTTGGAAGATATGGCTACAAGGACAGCATTTGCTACCATAGATGTAGCCACACATGGGTTGAGAGTTGAAAGGACTGTGATGAAGCTCATAAAGGAAGCATGGCTAAAGAAAAATCTCGTGTTTGGGTGCAAGCATTAGATTGCATGGAAAAGGGCAAAACAACGAAGTCTGAATTGGCTGATGCAAGTCAAAGTATATGAGAGAGAACATGATGGAGTGCACCAGTGGACTCATTTTCAGCCTATGCTTATTTGGCTAAGGTTCATAATCAAGAAGCTCTTGTGGAAGAAAAGAGAAGAAGAGATGAGGACACTGCTGGTCCTTCCTCTTCATGTCCATCTAAACACATCACACAAAGTAAAATGGAGCAGTAGAAAGAGGCTGAAAAAGCCATACCTCACCATGTTATGGAGGATACATCTCAAGAGAAGAAACAAGAAGAGAAGAAAAGGGACAAGAAGCCCAGTAACTACAAGTTACAATCCGATCTTGAGATTGCCACAAACCTTAAAAAAGTCTTGTAAGATCACATACTTGGCAGTTGTTTACAAGATGTCTTCTAGCAGTTTTTTACAAGATGTCCTTTTTTCTTACAGAAAGAAAATCTAATGAGAGCTGTATGTACCAATACTTGGTCACGAGAAGTTGAAGTTGCCTGACTGTTGCTGCTTTCTTTGTGGTTCCTCTTTTCTTCATCTAAATAGGATTGAATGGTACTTGCCAATGTAGGATCTAGAATGTTGGTGAGAGTGGTTACAAGAGTAGGAAACACATGTTTTACAGCCTTTAGGAGAATAGCAATAGCATCTTCTTCATGTATTGGAGCTTGTACAGAGGCAAGCTGTGCCATAAGTCCCTTCATATGGGAGATGAATTTTTCCAAATCTTCTCCTGATTGATATTCAAAGATTAAGAATTCAATTTTAAGGAAGATTTTAGTATTTTTACTAGTGGCTCCATAGAGCTTTTCAAGCTCATCCCATTTTTCTTTAGCAGTGTTTAGTTGATCAACATGATGAATCAAGGATTCATCTAAGTGTAACATTATGATTGCTTGAGCACGTTGGTCATCCTCTATATCAACCAGATTTGCAGAGTTTACAGTTCTACTGCCTTGAATGAGAGGCCAATACCCTCTCTCCATCATTTTGTATTTTATAAGTACCTGCCATGGGTGGAAATCTTTGCCAGCAAACATTTGAATTTGAGAACGGACATCAATATATGTTGTGGTGATTGGGAAGGTCTTACCGCTTGTTAAGACAAGGGTAGTGTCTAGTCCCTTACAAATTTTCCACTGAATGTAGAAGCAAATTAGACAGTTTGAAATCAAAGTTGTAATGAAGAGAAAGGCTGAAAATTATATAAATGTAATATTTCAAAGTATGACTATGGTGGTCCTTTCTTATGTGCAAACTTCTTCCGAGGTTTAATAGTCTTTTTAGGTTTTAATGAACTAAACCTAGACTAGACTTCAGGCTCCTCCTTGTGGTATGGCTTAGTAGATGAAGCTTGTGTTGGACAAGGTTGGTCTGTGATCTCAATGCTTGTTGCTGATGATTCCGAGGAGAGTACAATGACACTCATCCTTTTGATTTCATTGACTAGTGTACTTGAAACAAAGTCACTCACGATATCCAATACACTTCTAGTGTATGATGGTCTATGTGTTTATAATTGAACACATAACCTTACAACAATATACGAAGAGAAAATAAAAAACTCACTAGATTTTAGTGAATGCCTAGCAAGCAAATGATTAGATGATTTATGATTAGTGTTTAGAAACACTAATGTCAAGCTTAGTGAAGTGCTTGAATTGAACCCAGTTGGAAGTTGGCTTCCCAATGCACTTAGTGATGTCCATTGAGCATGCCCAAGAGGTTCTAAATTTGGAATAAGGTTCATGGATTATGTTTGAGTGATTAGAATTACTGTTAATGAAGCTTAGAGTGAAAAAATCACAAAATGTCAAGCTTAGAGATTGATGGCTATGGCTACCACAAAATACACAGTTAGGGTTTGGCAAAGATCTCTCTCTGTGGGAGGAATTTCCAGCAGCCCACTCAGGGGTAGATGGCTCACTAGGGGGCCTACAAAAGCCCTATGGTAGGCAACATTAATGCACCTCCTACAGCCTGCATTTCAGCACGAGGTATTTGCCTGCCCAGAACTGCACCGTTCTGACTCAAAACGTAATGCCGTCCTTCTGCGCGCCTTATTCGACGGTCTATGGTGATAGGCAACTGCGCCCTGAGATGTGGAAGAGTTCGTCAATAGGAACCAGGAGCTCATACGGCCTCCTTTGTCCTCTCCAAATCCTCCAATGGAGGTAGGTTGCAGGTAACTATGCAGGAAAGAAGGATAAGATGAAGGAGATGATAGCTCATGTGCACTTAGTGATATCTGAGGTTATAGGAAGCCGAGGGGATCAGAGGAGGCTCTGATACCATGTTGGAAATCAGAGTTGCAGCATTGGAATGTGTTCACAAGAGGGAGAAGAGAGCTCAAAGTACAAGAACAAAATCTTGCTTACTAAGTTGCTTAGGGTACAACTTGGGTACACTCTCCCACACATGATAGTGACCCATAGGTTGTTTATATAGCCTTTGCCAAGCTAGGGTTAGGGTTTCCCTTGCCCCTAGGGCTATTCACACTCATTTGCCCTTATACTCCCTTGCTTATAGTGGGTTCCTATGCTTGTCTTCTAACATGTTGGAAATCAGAGTTGCAGGATTGGAATGTGTGCACAAGAGGGAGAAGAGAGCTTAAAGTACAAGAACAAAATATTGCTTACTAAGTTGCTTAGGGTACAACTTGGGTACACTCTTCCACACATGATAGTGATCCATAGGCTGTTTATATAGCCTTTGCCAAGCTAGGGTTAGGGTTTCCCTTTCCCCTAGGACTATTCACACTCATCTGCCCTTATGCTCCCTTGCTTATAGTGGGTTCGTATGCCTGTCTTCTAACACCCCCCCTCAATGCCAAGGTGGCATTGGATTACAAAGCATGTAAGAGGTTCCCCCCTTCTTGGGTTTCCTTTATATATTAGGCTTACAAGGTTGTTTTAGGGAGATGATTTAGAGAGTCAAAACAGTCGATCTTCAGATGGATTGGAGGCATATTTGGCCACCAATTCTTTGGGTATATCACGAGTGTTGGGGCATTTACTAGTGATATGCCCTCTCTTCTTGTATTTGTCACATTTCAACTTCTTGGGATACTTCTTCCAGCAGTTTTTTACAAGATGTATGTTTTTCTTACAGAAAGAACATCTAGTGAGAGATGTATGTACCAATACTTGATCACGGGAAGTTGAAGTTGCCTGACTGTTGCTGCTTTCTTTGTGGTCCCTCTTTTTCTTCATCCAAACAGGATTGAATGGTACTTGCCAATGTAGGATCTGGAATGTTGGTGAGAGTGGTTACAAGAGTAGGAAACACCTGTTTTACAGCTTTTAAGAGAATAGCAATAGCATCTTCTTCATGTATTGGAGCTTGTGCAGAGGCAAGCTGTGCCATAAGTCCCTTCATATGGGAGATGAATTTTCCCAAATCTTCTCGTCATCGATATTCCAAGCTAAAGAATTCGATTTTAAGGAAGATTTTAGTATTTTTACCAGTGGCTCCATAGAGCTTTTCAAGCTCATCCCATTTTTCTTTAGCAATGTTTAGTTGATCAACATGATGAATCAGGGATTCATCTAAGTGTAGCATTATGATTGCTTGAGCACATTGGTCATCCTCTATATCAACTAGATTTGCAGAGTTTACAGTTCTACTGCCTTGAATGAGAGGCCAATACCCTCCTCTCTCCGTCATTTTGTATTTTATAAGTACCTGCCATGGGTGGAAATCTCTGCCATCAAACATTCGAATTTGAGGATGGACATCAGCATATGTTGTGGTCATTGGGAAGGTCTTACCACTTCTTAAGATAAAGGTAGTGTCTAGTCCCTTACAATTTTTCCTTTGAATGTGGAAGCAAATCAGACAGTTTGAAATCAAAGTTGTAATGAAGAGAAAGGTTGAAAATCATATAAATGTAATATTTCAAAGTATGACTGTGGTGGTCCTTTCTTATGTGCAAACTTCTTCCGAGGTTTAATAGCCTTTTTAGGTTTTAAAGAAGTAAACCTAGAGTAAACTTCAGGCTTCTCCTTGTGGTATGGCTTAGTATGTGAAGCTTGTGTTGGACAAGGTTGATCTATGATCTCAATGCTTGTTGCTGATGATTCCAAGGAGAGTACAATGACACTCATCCTTTTGATTTCATTGACTAGTGTACTTGAAACAAAGTCACTCACGGTATGCAATACACTTCTAGTGTATGATGGTCTATTTGTTTATAATTGTACACATAACCTTACAACAATATACGAAGAGAAAATAAAAAACTCACTAGATTTTAGTGAATGCCTAGCAAGCAAATGATTAGATGATTCATGATTAGTGTTTAGAAACACTAATGTCAACCTTAGTGAAGTGCTTGAATGGAACCCGGTTGGAAGTCGCCTTCCCAATGCACTTAGTGATATCCATTGAGCATGCCCAAGAGCTTTTGAATCTGGAATAAACTTTATAGATTATGCTTTGGTGATTAGAATGACTGTTAATGAAGCTCATAGTGAAAAAATGTCAAAATGTCAAGCTTAGAGCTTGTTGGCTATCGTTGGCACAAAATACATAGTTAGGATTTGGCAGAGATCTCTTTCTGGGAGGAATTTCCAGCAGCCCTCTTAGGGGTAGATGGCCTACTAGGGGCGCTACAAAAGCCCTATGGTAGCCACCATTAACACACCTCCTACAGCCTGCGTTTTAGCACAAGGTAGTCGCTTGCCCAGAATTGTGCCGTTCTGACTCAGAACGTAATGCCGTTCTTCTGCGTGCCTCATTCCACGGTCTATGGTGATAGGGAACTGTGCCGTGATATGTGGAAGAGTTCCTCAGAAGAAACTAGGAGCTCATATGGCCTCCTTTGTCCTCCCCAAGTATTCCAATGGAGGTAGGTTGCAAGCAGCTATGCAGGAAAGAAGGATAAGATGAAGGAGATGATAACTCGTGCACTTAGTGGTAGCTGAGGGTATAGGAAGCTGAGGGGATCAGAGGAGGCTCTGATACCATGTTGGAAATCAGAGTCGCAATATTGGAATGTGTGCACAAGAGGGAGAAGAGAGCTCAAAGTAGAAGAACAAAATCTTGCTTACTAAGTTGCGTAGGGTATAACTTGGTTACACTCTCCTACACATGATAGTGACCTGTAGGCTGTTTATATAACCTTTGCCAAGCTAGGGTTAGGGTTTCACTTGCCCCTCACACTCATCTGATCTTATATTCCCTTGCTTTTAGTGGGTTCCTATGCTTGTCTTCTAACATGTTGGAAATCAGAGTTGCAGCATTGGAATGTGTGCACAAGAGGGAGAAGAGAGCTCAAAGTACAAGAACAAAATCTTGCTTACTAAGTTGCTTAGGGTACAACTTGGGTACACTCTCCCACACATGATAGTGACCCATAGGCTATTTATATAGCCTTTGCCAAGCTAGGGTTAGGGTTTCCCTTGCCCCTAGGGCTATTCACACTCATCTACCCTTATGCTCCCTTGCTTATAGTGGGTTCCTAGGCCTGTCTTCTAACACCCCCGCTCAATGCCAGGGTGGCATTGGATTACAAAGCATGAAAGAGGTTCTCTCCCTTCTTGGGATGCCTTTATAAATCAGGCTTACAAGGTTGTTTTAGGTAAATGATTTAGAGAATCAAAACAGTCGATCTTCAGATGGATTGGAGGCATAGTTGGCCACCAATTCTTTGGGTATATCAGGAGAGTTGGGGCATTAGCTAGTGATATGCCCTCTCTTCTTGCATTTGTTACATTTCATCTTCTCGGGATACTTCTTCTAGCAGTTGTTTACAAGATTTTCTTTTTTCTTACAGAGAGAACATTGAGTGACAAATGTATGTACCAATACTTGATCACGAGAAGTTGAAGTTTCCTGACTATTGCTCCTTTCTTTGTGGTTCCTCTTTTCTTCATCCAAACAAGATTGAATGGTACTTGCCAATGTAGGATCTGGAATGTTGGTGAGAGTGGTTACAAGACTAGGAAACACCTGTTTTATAGCTTTTAGGAGAATAGCAATAGCATCTTCTTCATGTATTGGAGCTTGTACAGAGGCAAGCTTTGCCATAAGTCCCTTCATATGGGAGATGAATTTTCCCAAATCTTCTCATGATTGATATACCAAGTTAAATAATTCAATTTTAAGGAAGATTTTAGTATTTTTACCATTGGCTCCATAGAGCTTTTCAAGCTCATACCATTTTTCTTTAGCAGTGTCTAGTTGATCAACATGATGAATCAGGGATTCATCTAAGTGTAACATTATGATTGCTTGAGCATGTTGGTCATCCTCTATATCAACCAGATTTGCAGAGTTTACAGTTCTACTACCTTGAATGAGAGGCCAATACCCTCTCTCCATCATTTTGTATTTTATAAGTACCTGCCATGGGTGGAAATCTTTGCCATAAAACTTTCAAATTTGAGGACGGACATCATCATATGTTGTGGTCATTGGGAAGGTCTTACCACTTGTTAAGACAAGGGTAGTGTCTAGTCCCTTACAAATTTTCCACTGAATGCGGAAGCAAATCAGACAGTTTGAAATCAAAGTTGTAATGAAGAGAAAGGTTGAAAATCATATGAATGTAATATTTCAAAGTATGAGTGTGTTGTTCCTTTCTTATGTGTAAACTTCTTCCGAGGTTTAATAGTCTTTTTAGGTTTTAATGAAGTAAACCTAGACTGGGCTTCAGGCTTCTCCTTGTGGTATGGCTTAGTAGATGAAGCTTGTGTTGGACAAGGTTGGTCTATGATCTCAATGCTATTTGTTGATGATTCCGAGGAGAGTACTTGAAACAAAGTCACTCAGGGTATGCAATACACTTCTAGTGTATGATAGTCTATGTGTTTATAATTGTACACATAACCTTACAACAATATACGAAGAGAAAATGAAAAACTCACTAGATTTTAGTGAATGCCCAGCAAGCAAATGATTAGGTGATTCATGATTAGTGTTTAGAAACACTAATGTCAAGCTTAGTGAAGCGCTTGAATGGAACCCGGTTGGAAGTCGCCTTCCCAATGCACTTAGTAATATCCATTGAGCATGCGCAAGAGCTTTTGAATCTGGAATAAGCTTCAGACATTATGCTTCAGTTATTAGAATCAGTGTTAATAAAGCTCAGAGTGAAAAAATGACAAAAGGTCAAGCTTAGAGCTTGTGGGCTATGGCTGCCACAAAATACACAGTTAGGGTTTGGCAGAGATCTCTCTCTCTGGGAGGAATTTATAGCAACCCTCTTAGGGGTAGATAGCCTACTAGGGGGGATACAAAATCCCTACGGTAGCCACCATTAATGCACCTCCTACATCCCGCATTTCAGCACGAGGTAGTTGCCTGCCCAGAACTGCGCCGTTCTGACTCAGAACATAATGCCGTCCTTCTGCATGCCTTATTCCACAATCTATGGTGATAGGAAACTCCGCCCTGAGATGTGGAAGAGTTCCTCAGAAGGAACGAGAAGCTCATATGGCCTCCATTGTCCTCTCCAAGTCCTCTAATGGAGGTAGGTTGCAGGCAGCTATGGAGGAAAGAAGGATAAGATGAAGGAGATGATAGCTCATGTGCACTTAGTGGTAGCTGAGGGTATAGGAAGCTGAGGAGATCAGAGGAAGCTCTGATACCATGTTGGAAATCCAAGTTGCAGCATGGGAATGAGCGCACAAGAGGGAGAAGAGAGCTAAAAGTACAAGAACAAAATCTTGCTTACTAAGTTGCTTAGGCTACAACTTGTGTACACTCTCCCACACATGATAGTGACCCATAGGCTGTTTATATAGCATTTGCCAAGCTACGGTTAGGGTTTTTCTTGCCACTCACACTCATCTACCCTTATACTCCCTTGCTTATAGTGGGTTCCTATGCCTGTCTTTTAACATGTTGGAAATCAGAGTTGCAGCATTGGAATGTGTGCACAAGATGGAGAAGAGAGCTCAAAGTACAAGAACAAAATCTTGCTTACTAAGTTGCTTAGGGTACAAGTTGGGTACACTTTCCCACACATGATATTGACCCATAGGCTATTTATATAGCCTTTGCCAAGCTAGGGTTATGGTTTCCCTTGCCCTTAGGGCTATACACACTCATCTGCCTTTATGCTCCCTTGCTTATAGTGGATTCCTTTGCATGTCTTCTAACAAGCCCCCTTAATGCCATGGTGACATTGGATTATAAAGCATAAAAGAGGTTCCCCCCCTTCTTGGGATGCCTTTATAAATCAGGCTTACGAGGATGTTTTAGGTAGATGATTTAGAGAGTCAAAACAGTCAATCTTCAGATGGATTGGAGGCATAGTTCGCCACCAATTCTTTGGGTATATCAGGAGTGTTGGGGCATTTACTAGTGATATGCCCTCTCTTCTTGCATTTGCTACATTTCATCTTCTCGGAATACTTCTTCTAGCAGTTGTTTACAAGATTTCCTTTTTTCTTACAGAAAGAATATCTAGTGAGAGCTGTATGTACAAATACTTGATCATGGGAAGTTTAAGTTTCCTGACTGTTGCTGCTTTCTTTGTGGTTCCTCTTTTCTTCATCCAAACGAGATGGAATGGTACTTGCCAATGTAGGATCTGGAATGTTGGTGAGAGTGGTTACAAGAGTAGGAAACACCTGTTTTATAGCTTTTAGGAGAATAGCAATAGCATCTTCTTCTCAATCTGTAATGTACAACAATACACCAAACAACCTTTTTCACTGTCTTCTCAACAATACATGCAATCTGCAACCAGTTTGCAGATAAACCTTGTGTTTATTCGCTGGTAAACACCTTTGAACTTACAGATCTGAAATCTGTAGCCTGTGCACTTGTATACGGCAGACACAGTTGAAATTGCAGGATACCTCGAACTGTTGTCTGCAACCTTGAGAGTCTAAAATAGGGCCTGAAATGACCTTGGATGGCCAAAATAGCATTGCTCTTTGCGCACACCAAATCTCACTGCAATCTAAGATTTTTGCTATGCCCTGCTTCCGGTGCTTCCATAGGCACTGTCCAAGAGACGAAGTAGAGAATGGAAGAGGTTCTTACCCGTTGCTTGCTTGCTCGAATCCTTGGCTCCTCTCCTTTGCTTTAGCCTTCAAAAACCTACCTCAATCAGTGGTGTAGCTCTAATACCATGTCACAAATCGCATGGTGGGGGGACTTGCTCAAGATTCTGCGCCAAACACACATAGAATGCACAAGGAGAAGCTCACTCAAGAGACAAGAAGAGAGATGGAGGCCAAAACGTTTTCTTGCTAGTTTCTTCTTCTTCTTCCACACACTTTTTCAATGTACACAAAGTGTCAAGAATCGCGTGGTGGAGGGGGTTGCTCAAGATGCTGCGCCGAACACACACAGAATGCACAAGGAGAAGCTCACTCAAGAGATAAGAAGAGAGATGGAGGCCAAAACGTTTTCTTGCTGATTTCTTCTTCTTCTTCCACACTCTTTACAATGTACACAAAAGTATAGATAAGATACAACATAAAAGGAAAGTGGCCTACTAAGTCAAACAATGCATAACCGACTACACTAGTCGACTGGCGCTATAACTATGCCAGCTGTAAATAGGTGTAACAACCTGAATATAATAAGTAATGAGTCAGTGGCCATGTGAGAGTCATAATGACCACCGACGTGCTAAGTGTAGACGTGTGGACCCATCTAACCAGGCGGTCCATCATCCATGTCCACATGTGTTGAGCTTGCCATCTCAACACTCCCCCTCAAGCTCAACTGCATCTCTGCAACTCCAAGTAAGCTTCGAAACTTTTGAAGCTTCTCTGTACCTAATGCCTTCGTGAAGATATCAGCTATCTGATCCTGTGTGCTGACATACACCAAGTCAATCTCACCTGCTAGTACCTTCTCTCTCACAAAGTGGTAGTGTACCTCAATATGTTTTGTCCTGGCATGGAACACAGGGTTCCTAGCCAACTGTATACTGCTCATGTTGTCACAATAAATGACAACTGGACCTTCCACCTGGACATCCAAATCAGCCAATAGCTTTTGCAGCCATACTACCTCACATGCTGCAACAGCAGCACCTCTATACTCAGCCTCTGTACTCGACAAAGCAACTGTAGATTGCTTTTTGCTGCTCCATGCAACAGCTGCACTACCAAGAGAGAACATGTATCCGCTGGTAGATCTTCTATCAGACATACTACCAGCCCAATCTGCATCTGTGTATCCAAACACCTGTACATCTGTACCTGCCTCATAGAAAAGTCCATAATGTAATGTGGACTTCACATATCTCAATATGCGTCTGACTGCATCCAAATGTGGCTTTCTAGGTACTTGCATAAACTGACTCACAAGACCAACAGCATAGCTCAAGTCTGGCCTTGTAATGGTCATGTAGATCAAACTCCCCACTATCCTCCTGAACATAGTAGGGTCTTCTATCTCATCCCCAACATCAGCACTCAGCTTTACATTCTGCTCCAATGGGACTGAAAGTGGTTTGCATGCTGTCATACCATACTTGGACAACATATCCAAGCCATACTGTCTTTGGAACAGCCATATACCATCATCACATCTGATCACCTCAATGCCAAGGAAGTACCTTAGCTCACCTAAATCCTTCATCTCAAACTTCATCTTCAAATAGCCCTTGACTTCAGCAATCCCACTATCACTATCACCTGTAATAATCAAGTCATCCACATAGATGACTATGATGACCAAACCTGCATCTCCCTTTCTCACATAAAGTGAGTGATCAGCATCAGAAACATAAAAGCCAATATTGACAAGATACTCTCTGATCTTGTCAGACCATGCTCTTGGTGCTTGCTTGAGCCCATAGAGTGCCTTCTTCAACCTGCACACATATGTGGGATGCTCTAAATCTTCATAACCTGCTGGCTGATCCATATACACTTCTTCCTGCAAATCACCATGCAAGAAGGCATTCTTTACATCCATTTGCTGCAACCTCCAACCTTTGGCTGCTGCCAAAGCAATCACACATCTGACAGTTGCCATCCTAGCAACTGGACTGAAGGTTTCATCATAATCTATGCCATATGTTTGGGCATAGCCTTTTGCAACCAGCCTAGCTTTGTACCTGCTAATAGAACCATCTGCATTGTGCTTAATCTTATAAACCCACTTACATCCAATAGCTTTCTTTCCCTTTGGCAATGATACTAGATCCCAAGTCTTATTGGCCTCTAATGCAGCCATCTCCTCATCCATTGCTGCATCCCAATGAGCATGACCAACAGCCTCCTCAAAACATGTGGGCTCAACATCCTCAACTAGTTTCACCATATAAGCATAATGGTGAGCTGCATAACCCTCAAAACCAAATCTTTTAACAGGGTATCTCACCCTGCTAGACCTGCGTACCACTGGATCACTCAATGGAGTCTTTGCATTAACACGTGCTCTCTGCACACCTGGAGTCCTCACTGAAGGAATGCCAAGCTCATCATCCAAGCTCTCTGAGCCACTAGAGTCTCCATCAAGAACTGCATCAATGCCTTCTGACACTTTATTCTTTCCTTTGTCTTTACCTGTAGTGCTACTAGATGCACCCGAAGATGTAGAGGTACTCCTTAGTCTCCCAGACCAAGGACTACCAGATGATGTCTCTGGTCCACTAAGAGTTCGTGATTCTTGCCTTTCAGCCTGCACATGAGTGTCATGATCATCATCAACATCCAATGCATCACCACTAGATGCATACCAACTGCTCATTTCATCAAAGATGACATCCCTGCTCACTCTGAACTTACATGTGACAGGGTTGTAACAGCGATACCCTTTCTGCTCTAAAGAGTATCCAATAAAGACACACTTTTCAGCCTTTGGATCCAGTTTCTTCCGCAACTCATCTGGCACATGAACATACGCAATGCATCCAAATACTTTCAAGTGTGAAACATCAGGCTTCTTACCTGTAAAACATTCTTCGGGGGTCATACCATGAACTGCAGCTGTGGGAGTTCTGTTCATAATATAAACAGCAGTATGAACAGCCTCAGACCAAAAATGCTTAGGCATATTCTTTTCAGCCATCAAGGCGCGTGCAACTTCTGCAATATGCCTGTTTTTCCTTTCTGCAACCCCATTTTGCTGTGGGGTATACCTGCATGTGAACTGTCTCTTTATCCCATGAGACCTCAGAAAATCACTGAACTCATTTGAGAGGTACTCTCCCCCTCCATCTGACCTCAGGCACTTTACTTTCAAGCCTGTTTCTCTTTCAACTGCAGCCTTGAAAGTTCTAAAGTGCTCAAAAGCTTCACTCTTTTCCTTCATAAAATATACCCACAGCTTTCTAGAACAATCATCAATGAATGTGACAAAGTATGAACTGCCTCCAAGAGATACATTTTGTGTAGGCCCCCAAATGTCTGTATGCACAACATCAAGGATATTTCTGCTTACATCTTTGTCATGTGAAAAGGGTTGTCTTGCCTGCTTACCAAACTGACATGCTTCACATACCTTCTGAAATTCTGCAACTTTAAATGTAGGCAAACCTGTAACCAACCCTTTGGACTGCATTAATTTCAGCCTTTGTACATTTGCATGTCCAATGCGTTTGTGCCAAATTTCAATGTCTGCAACAACACCTTTTCCTTTGGCATACATAGCAGCTTTCATAGTAGGAATTCCAGCATCTAGAGTGAACATACGTCCAACTCTACTTCCCTTTGCTACCAACCTGCACTTGTCATTGAAGTCTTCTACAAAGCAGCCCTTTGCATTAAATCTGACTTGCAGCCCTTGCTCTACCATTTGACCGACTGACACCAAGTTCTTTGTAATAGATGGCACATGCAATACATCTGAAAGACTCTTTGTCTTACCATCATGCAAGGACAAGGGAACTTTTCCAATGTGTGAAATTGGGTGGCATGAGTCATCACCCGTCTGCACATAGCCTGCATTCTGCAAATCCTGCATCTCCCCAAACCATTCTGCATGGCTGGTCATATGATTGGATGCACCTGAATCAACATACCAAACATCTTCATGTGTTCCCTTTCCTGTAACAGCATTCAGCATATGCTGCATAACAAACAAACGTTCATTTTTATCTTCATTTTGTCGTGAAGACGATGCATAGTTTCCTTGCTGCAACTTACCACTGCGGATATCATCTCTCTTAGCATAACATTGGGCTGCAATATGACCTGTTTTGCCACAGTAGTGGCACACAATACCAGAGTTGTTAGAACCTCTGTTCTGCCATCCACCTCTTCCTCTAAAGCTCCCCCTGCCTCTAAAGTTAGCACGACCTCCTGAAACCTGCATATCGCCAAATTGCTGATTCAATCTGTTTTGTTGGTTGTCACTACCACGTCCTGTACCACGGCCTCTTGAAGAGAACCTGCCACGTCCCCTTCCTGAACTGGAGTAGAAAGCTTGGACCTGTTCACCACTTCTTTCAGGTGTCTCACTCTGCATGTTGATCTCTTCAGTGATCATAAGGGAGACCAACTCATCGAAATCTGGAAATGGCTTTCTGACATATACAGAAGTTACAAAAGACTTCCAAGCCTTTTCATTGTTAAGTCCACCCAAGGTAGACGACACCAAATCATCATCATCGGGCATTGCATCAATCGCTGCCAATGCATCTGCAATGCTTCTTACCTTCAGTGCATACTCATTGATAGACATCTTTCCTTTCTTCAATGTATTCAACTCTTGCTTGAGTTGAATCTTTCGTGCCTTTGTATTTACAGAAAACATACTTTCAAGTATGGTCCAAGCTGCATATGCATTCTCTGCATTTCTAATGTGTCCCAGCATGTTATTGTCAATTACTGCAGACAACCAATACATGACCTTCTTGTCTTTTGCATTCCATTCCTTTCGTGCCTTTGTCTCTTCTGCAGTTGGAGGATCACTCACCTCCGGCTCCTTTTCTTCACCTGAAACGAACTCGTAGAGGCCTTTTCCAATAAGGAAGTTCGTGACACGAAACTTCCATGATGGGTAGTTGTTCTTGTCGAGCTTCTCAATGATAGGGCTTCCACTGTTCTCTGCCATTATCACAAAACTAATACCAAACAGCAAGCAAATCTTCTGCAACCCTTGACCTGTAGTGCACAGCAATACACCAGACAGCCTTTTTTACTGTCTGCTCAACAATACATGCAATCTGCAACCAGTTTGCAGATAAACCTTGTGTTTACTCACTGATAAACACCTTTGAACTTACAGATCTGAAATCTGTAACCTGCGCACCCACGTTCGGTCAATACAGTCGAAGTCACAGTGTACCCCGAAACTGCTGTCTGCAACCTTGCAGCTCTAAAACGGGCCCTGAAACGGCCTCAAATGGCCAAAATCACTGCGGGCAAGCCCTAAAGGGCTTATCTGCAGAATATACAGCGCTCTTCGCGCACACCAAATCTCACTGCAATCTGAGATTTTTGCTCTGCCCTGCTTCCGGTGCCTCCACAGGCACTATCCAAGAGAAGGAGTGGAAGAATGGGAGAGATTCTTACCCGTAGCTTGCTTGCTCGAACCTTGCTTCTTCTCCTTTGCTTCAACCTTCGAAATCAGCCTCTCTCAATGGCGCGGCTCTGATACCATGTCAAGAATCGCGTGGTGGAGGGGGTTGCTCAAGATGCTGCGCCGAACACACACAGAATGCACAAGGAGAAGCTCACTCAAGAGATAAGAAGAGAGATGGAGGCCAAAACGTTTTCTTGCTGATTTCTTCTTCTTCTTCCACACTCTTTACAATGTACACAAAAGTATAGATAAGATACAACATAAAAGGAAAGTGGCCTACTAAGTCAAACAATGCATAACCGACTACACTAGTCGACTGGCGCTATAACTATGCCAGCTGTAAATAGGTGTAACAACCTGAATATAATAAGTAATGAGTCAGTGGCCATGTGAGAGTCATAATGACCACCGACGTGCTAAGTGTAGACGTGTGGACCCATCTAACCAGGCGGTCCATCATCCATGTCCACATGTGTTGAGCTTGCCATCTCAACACAAAGTACAGGTAAGATACAACATAAAGGAAAGTGGCCTACTAAGTCAAACAATGCATAACCGACTATACTAGTCAACTAGTGCTATAACTATGCCAGCTGTAAATAGGTGTAACAACCTGAATATAATAAGTAATGAGTCAGTGCTTAACAAGGTTAATTAAAGAAGCTCATTGTTATATGTCAAATTAATGTGTTAGATAATTACATAACTAAAACAAACCGAGGAAAGTGCGGAGGATGGGCCATGGGTCCATCCTACGGTTGGGTGGTCCCGGTTACCTGGGAACTTTTCTCAAAAATCTCGAAGAACAGCAGAATGATCATCATCATCAAAAAGGAATAACGAGAACGATGACCTAGAGTTACGTCTTACCCGATCTACGCTGTTTTAGGGGAACGGAATGGGACTATGCCTTATGGTAGAGAGGTTGAGATTTGCATTCCCTCTCATTTCCCATTCTCCTTGAACCAAGTGCAGCGTGAATCCGCTTCGGACCTGGCGTTTCTGCGTAAAGTAGTTCGCTCGGGTCTGACGCTAGTTGCTGTTAGCCAATGACCCATTAGGAAAACCCTAATTTCGGTCGATCCTAAGTGGGAATGGCCAGGATACTTCCGCTACATGGCAGACGCGGGAAGAACTAGATCGCAAAACCCATAACATTCCATGGGAGTGCCAGACGGAGCTTTCTAGACATCCTTTCCGATGGACTACTAAGACGTGTCCTGGATGATACTAGGGGACACGTTACATATTTCTGATAGACGATCTACCAGTGGATATGTGTTCTCTTTTGGGAGTGCTGCAGTCACTTGGAGCAGCAAGAAACAACCTACAGTTTCCTTGTCGAGCACAGAGGCTGAGTACAGGGGTGCAGCAATGGCTGCATGTGAGGTAGCTTGGTTGCATAAGCTACTTTATGATATGCATCAGCCTACAGATGGGCCAGTTGTCATTTATTGTGACAACATGAGCAGTATACACTTGGCAAATAACCCAGTCTATCATGCTAGAACAAAGCACATTGAGGTGCATTATCACTATGTGCGGGAGAGGGTTTTACTAGGTCTTATTGATCTAGTTTATGTCAGCACAGAGGATCAGGTAGCTGACATATTTACGAAGGCATTGGGTGCAGAGAAGCTGCGCAAGTTCAGAGACCTGCTTGGTGTGCAGGAATTGGGATTGAGCTCGAGGGGGAGTGTTGAGATATCGAGCTCCACTCGTGATATGCTAGGGTGAACGTTGTGCATTTATGTCACCGACGTGTCAGTTGCAGATGCGGTTGGTACACCGCCCATGAATAATAGCTAGATAACAGCTATCCTTATCTACTCTAGTTCGTGGCTCAGTTAGTATGCCACCTTAGTTATTTGAGTTTGGTTTTGAGACCCATATATAGGGTTCTTCTATTTCTTTGTATTAGAGTTCTTTTTGGCTTACACAACTAAGAAGAGGAAAACTGTTTTTAGCCTCCACCTTTGTGTGTATTCCCCCATTGTGCAAGCAAGAAATCTACAAGTGAGACTCCTTCCTTCTCTCCTACAATCTTGACATTGGGAAGGTCTTACCACTTGTTAAGATAAAGGCAGTGTCTAGTCCCTTACAAATTTTCCATTGAATGCGGAAGCAAATCAGACAGTTTGAAATCAAAGTTGTAATGAAGAGAAAGACTGAAAATCATAAAAATGTAATATTTCAAAGTATGATTGTGGTGGTCCTTTCTTATGTGAAAACTTCTTCCAAGGTTTAATAGCCTTTTTTGGTTTTAATAAAGTAAACCAAGAGTGGACTTCAAGCTTCTCCTTGTGGTATGGCTTAGTAGATGAAGCTTGTGTTGGACAAGGTTTATCTATGATCTCAATGCTTGTTGTTGATGATTCCGGGGAGAGTGCAATGACACTCATCCTTTTGATTTCATTGACCAGTGTACTTGAAACAAAGTCACTCACGGTATGCAATACACTTCTAGTGTATGATGGTCTATGTGTTTATAATTGTACACATAACCTTACAACAATATACGAAGAGAAAATAAAAAACTCACTAGATTTTAGTGAATGCCTAGCAGGAAAATGATTAGATGATTCATGATTAGTGTTTAGAAACACTAATGTCAAGCTTAGTGAAGTGCTTGAATGGAACCCGTTTGGAAGTTGGCTTCCCAATGCACTTAGTGATGTCCATTGAGCATGCCCAAGAGATTTTAATCTGGAATAAGCTTCAGAGATTATGCTTTAGTGGTTAGAATCACTGTTAATGAAGCTCAGTGTGAGAAAATGACAAAATGTCAAGCTTAGAGCTTGTTGGCTATGGCTACCACAAAATACACAGTTAGGGTTTTGCAGAGATCTCTCTCTTTGGGAGGAATTTCCAGCAGCCCTCTTAGGGGTAGATGGCCCACTAGGGGGGCTACAAAATCCCTATGGTAGCCACCATTAATGCACCTGCTACAGCCCGTGTTTCAGTACGAGGTAGTCACCTGCCCAGAACTGCGCCGTTCTAACTGAGAATGTAATGCCGTCCTTCTGCACACCTTATTCCACAGTCTATGGTGATAGGCAGGTGCACCTTGAGATGTGGAAGAGTTCCTGAGAAGGAACCAGGAGCTGATATGGCCTCCTTTGTCCTCCCCAAGTCCTCCAATGGAGGTAGGTTGCAGGTAGCTATGGAGGAAAGAAGGATAAGATGAAGAAGATGATAGCTCATGTGCACTTAATGGTAGCTGAGGGTATAGAAAGCTAAGGGGATCAGAGGAGGCTTTGATACCATGTTGGAAATCAGAGTTGCAGCATTGGAATGTGTGCACAAGAGGGAGAAGAGAGCTCAAAGTACAAGAATAAGATCTTGCTTACTAAGTTGCTTAGGGCACAACTTGGGTACACTCTCCCACACAGGATAGTGACCCATGGGCTGTTTATATAGCCTTTGCAAAGCTAGGGTTAGGGTTTCCCTTGCCCTTAGGGCTATTCACACTCATCTGTCCTTATGGAGTCCCTTGCTTATAGTGGGTTCCTGAGCCTGTATTCTAACATAATAAAGATGTCCATCAACAAGCACATGAAGAAGAAGATGCTCATTTTATTCCAAGCAGTCATTGCTCATGAATGCATTGGGCTCGTGCTAAAACAAAGACAATTGTTAAAGTGGGAGAAAGAGAGATGCCTTACATAGCTCTCTTGGATCATGGTTCATAAATCAATGCTATGGCACATAGTTTGTATGAGAATGGAGGTTGGCCAATTGATGTAGATCGAGGATGCTGCATGCAGTCGGCAAACAATTCATCAGGGGATCTTTATGCAGCTTGTCCGAATGTACCTGTGACTATTGAAGATGTTAGGGATGAATATCATTTTTTTGTGCAAGATTCATATAGTTATCCAGTGATTTTGGGGCAGCCCTATATTTTAGAATCAAGGCTGGAAACAAAAGCCTTTGATGATGGTTCTTCATATGCTCGGGTTCGAAGTAAAAATAATACAAAGGCAGTACAGTTTCTCACTATTTGTGTAAATCTTCCTTGAAATTGGGATAAGTTGCGGGATAATCCCATGCCACCTAATGCACAAGAGTTTAAGGGTTTTTAGATAGCACTGATATAAGGGGAGGCTATGGCAATGCCTCTAAGAAGATAATTATGCCTCCAAGACAGGGGGAAACTATGTTTGGGTCTGGATTGCAGGAATGGACAGCATGTAGTCTTGGCAATTTTAAGAATGTTTCAGCCATGTACAGGGTTGAAAAGAAATACGTAGGATAGGCTGAAAAAGAGCTGAAGACATATGGTTTGACGGCTACAAATAAAGGTATTTTAGGGCTGTTTTCAGGGCTAATTGATGTTGATACAGTGGTTGAAATTTCTATAGAAATTAATGCTCAAAGCATGGCAGAAAAAGAGGTTATTTATGTTGACACTTTAGAAATGTATGAAGTCATTCAAGCGTTTGCTAAGCATGAATGTTATGGGCTACAATATGGGCTTCAAACAGGGCTGAAGCAAGGGTGGATACAAAGTACAAAACAGTTGCAAAGAAGGTTAAGCCTAGGGGTTTTCCTTTACCACTTAAAAGTGATAGGTTGGCTGAAAAAGTTACTCAACAGCCTAGTTTATGGGATCCACATGGAGTCGAACATAAATTTATAGCTGAAATTTTACAAAAGCTGAAAATTGGTGATACAAGCTTTCTTTTACTTGCAACAAGAGCTTGTTTCTTGTAGATGTTGGCAAGGCATGGGAAAGCCTTTGCATTTTAGCCAGATAAAATTGGACGTGTTGATCCAACCATAGTTGCACCTATGGTGATCTTTACAGTACCTCATGTGCCATGGAATTTAAAGCCTATTCTAGTACCTCGGGCATATTTGCCTAAGTTGCTGAAGCTTTTGAACGAGACGATCAGGATGCAGATTTTGGAGCCCTCTTCAGTTCCATATTCGAATCAGTGGTTTACTATTCCAAAGAAGAATCGTTCTTTGAGGTTTATATAGGATTTGCAACCAGTTAATAAAGTCACCATAAGGAATGTTGGATCAAGCCCAATAGTGGATGAATTTGCAGAAGCATTTACAAACAAGGAAATTTACTCTTTGGGAGATTTATATTCAGGATATGATCAATTCCAACTAGCATTAGAAAGCCGCGATATCACTACCATGAAGACACCACTTGGATTGGTTAGGATGTGTACGCTTCCATAGGGGGCAACCAATTCAGTGGCACATATGATGAATGCTATGCATAAAATTTTGAGGGAGTATATTCCTTAGTTGACCTTACCCTTTCTTGATGATGTGCCGATAAAAGGGTGCGATATCCATGAGAAGAATGAGAGAGCAGAATGATCAAGGATGTAGAGGATTTGTGGCTAATCGTATTGCTGATTGTGACAGGATTTTGAGCCGTCTTGAAGAAGTGCATTTGACTCTGTCAGGAGAAAAATCAGTTTTTGGAGTAGAGAAAGTATTGGTTGTTGGGCACATGTGTGGACCATATGGAAGAAAGCCCTCACCAATAAAGATTGATGCCATAAGTAGGATGCGGGAGACATGTTCGAATGTATCTAAGGTAAGAAGTTTTTTGGATGCATGTGTCTTTTACTTGATATGGATTCCATATTTTGCTCATGTGGCTGAAATTCTATATCAGCTCTTAAGAAAAGGGCAAAAGTTTTGGTGGGGAAAACAACATATGAAGGCACTTCAGAAGTTAAAGAGCTTATTGATTTCAGCCCCAACACTAAAGAGAGCAAATAATGAGAATGGGCAACCTATTATTCTCACTGTGGATATAAGTCCAATTGGCATTGGTTGGATGATACTGATGAGAATAGATATGCCATTTGGTTTGGAGCAAAGGTCCTCAATGAATGCCAATGACGGTATTCTCAAGTCAAAAGAGAGCTTTGGGGTGTAGTGACAGCCCTTAAGTGTGATAGGGAGTATTTTATGGGAGCACATGTAGTGGTAGAGACTGATTGTCTACCTCTATTGGGCATGATAGCAAATTTCTCAACTCCTGATATTGCCATGTTACGATGGATTGCATATATAAAGTCACTTAACCTTGATTTTCAGCATATTGTAGGTAGAGAAAACCCCGTAGTTGACATGCTTTCATGAGCGAGGCTTGAAGATGAAGAGGAGTTGATGGAAGATGAAGAGGATGATGTGATAGGTACTGAAAATGACTTTATGACAATAGGGAATGAGTACGCAGCTGTTGTTACTGCACATACAATTGTTGTAACTGGTATTTCAGTAGCAAGAAAAGAGCTTACAGCCATGGAGAAGAAATGGGCAGTAGAGAGAAAGCATCATCAGTGTTATGCTTCAGTGAAAACATAATTTTTGGAAGAGTTGTATGAGGATGATTGGCTGAAAATAGGTCAATATCTCAGCCTCATGACAAAGAAAACTGAATGGTCTGAAGCTAAATTCAAAAGGATTAAAAGAAAAGCTTATGGGTTTTTTGTAAAAGATGGATGCTTATGGAAGCATGTAAAGAAAAAGAGAGGAGCTCCAGTACATGTTTTGGGAGATAGGGCTTCTCAATAACAGGTGATGCAGGAGTTTCATGAAAGCTTATGGGATGGACATAGAGGAGTTTGGGGCACATTTGCCAAGATCAAAGAGAATTATTGGTGGCAAAACATGTATAAAGATGTGGAATCATGCAATGTCTATTAGATGTATTCCATGGTAAAGCATAGAGATGGGTTGCAACCGACCTATCCATTGTCTATGCATTACAAATGGGTAGTTGATTTGGTTACCATGCCTACAGGTTTATGGAATATGAGATATCTTGTGCTTGCATGAGAATACTTGACAAATCAAGTGGAAGGTCAAGCTCTTAGTACAAAGACTACTCAAGTAGTTTGCAAGTTCCTATTGGAAGAAGTCTTTTGCAGTTATGGTTGTGTTGGTAAAGTGGTTGCTGATAGAAGAGAATTGGATGTGGATGAGGCTCGTGACTTATTTTCATGATTGGGTATCAAGCTGGCTTTAATTTTAGCCTACAATCTTGAAGAAAATGGCAAAAGTGAAAGAGGTCATCAGCCTATCATTAAGGCATTAGCAAAGTCATGCAAGGGCAAGATGAAAGAATGGCCAAGAATGTTACCCTTTGCTTTATGGGCTGATAGGACCACTCATAGTGCAGTTACAGGGTATATGCCTACTGAATTAATGTATGGACAATAGCCAATCATGCCTATTGAGGAGACTATTGCTACTTGGAGTGTTCTACCATGGGAAGAGGGTTTGAATAGAGAAGAGTTGCTGGTCCTACACATTAGACAGTTAGAAAGAAGTCCTAAAGACATTGAGACAGCCATGAAAAAGCTAAAGACTGCAATGATCGAGAACAAGAAGAGGTTTGACTAGTGACATAGACTTTGACCATGAGCTATACAAGAAGGAGACTAGGTGCTAGTTTATGACAGTAGCTTAGAAAAACATCATAGTGCTAGTCGAAAGATGACAAAGCGGTGGTTTGGTCCATATGTGGTAAGGTTTGTTTTTGGCAATGCTATCTATGCATTAAATGAGATGGATGGGACACTCTAAGGATTCCAGTGTGGAAAACGTATCAAACTCTTTAAACGTAGGGAGTCTTCGGCATATGAGTTGAAGGAGCTAGATACTCAGCATGAACATGAGAATATGGAAGAAGAAGAGGTAGAAGATAAAGACATTGACATGGCAGAAGATACTTCTTCTGACACTGCGGATCCATAAGACTTTGGCACATGCCAGACGATGTGCAGGTTAGGAGGGGGTGGATATCATGCCCCTACACGCACACCATGTGAAAAACTCTAAAGTATGGCTTTCTTATTGATCTAGAGGACAAATTCCATTTTAGACATTAGTGTTAGTGTCCATGGTTCAAACATATTAGTTTTTTGGACAAGTGAAGCCAATTTATGACATTTTAAATATTATCTCTTGTAAAAAATCCAAAAACTGAAGACAACTTCTAGATTAGGATGACATGCAAAAGAAAGTATGTAGCTTTTAGTCATCTATGAGGATTTTATGTAAAAAGAGATATGGACGAAATCATGCACGTTGCGATCGTTGTTTTTAGGTAGTGAACAGTACTCTGAAGTGGGAGATGAAGAAGGAGTGATCTGGCAGAATTCTGGCCAGATGTCCTGGTATTTTATTCCCCTTTTAGAGCCAATGGAAGCATCAGATTGGTGGTCTGAGCAGCATAGAGGAAGGTATTATTTTGTGTACGTTTTTGTGTACAAGAGATTTGTCTTCTCACAATGGAGAAATAAACCGATAGGCTTCGATTCTGTGAGTATTATTCTACGTCTTCTATTTCTTTCTGCGAGTATTCTTTCATATCTTCTCTTTCTTTCAACCCCTTCTCTTCTGTCTACTCCACTCCTTGAATCTCCATTCACCCTGCTGTCTCTTACCCCCACGGTATACTTTTGACCGCAAACACTCCGACACCGTGACGGGAATGTGGGCCAAACCCACCACGAGAGGTATCTCCGCGGGTTGGTTTGAAGGTGGGAGGACGCTTGGATGCCAAGGGGGGCTCTAGCTGTAAATTCCTTGCCTCCTTGGGTCCCACTTAAACGATCTGCGTGACTCGAGATAGATTCTCAAGGGCCCTTCTTACTAGTGCAAGGGCGGATTCTTGGAGGGAATAAGGTGCATCCTCATGGATTGCAGATATTGTCCCTTTTGAACAAGACTTGTATCTCAGCTGAAAATGCTAATATTAAGTTTACTTTCAAGGAACCTTTCTGAAATTGTTTTCGTGTGAGTGCCATAAGATTGCATGAACGAACCCTGTTTCCCAAAAGTCTTAATTAAGGAAGATGCTTTTAAATGTCGCACATAAATGTGATAGGGCTAATTAGATAACTAAAGTACACCTATTGAGGGAAGCAGGTGGGCAGAACCCCCGATGGGTCTGTCCTATGGAAGGGTGATCCTAGAGAACTCGCAGGCTTCTCACAAGATTTTACGTTCGTTCGAGCTTTAGGCAGTGTGGGTTAATACTCGATTCATACCATTTTAGGGGACCAGAATGGAATTATGCCATATTGGCATAGAGGTGGAGCGACGTGTCCCTCTTGTTTCTCATTCTCCTTGAACCAAGTAGAGTATGGATCTTTTTTGGATTGGGTAACTCCATGTAAGGTAGAACATCCAAGACCCGATGCAAGAATGCTATCAGGAGACCTTGATCACAAGGAACTCAAGTTTCAAGTCGATCCTAGTGGGTTCTGCTATGAACATTCCATTGCAGGGCGTACTCGAGAAACCCTAGGTGACAACAAACCCTGGTGACATTCATGGGAGTGTGCGATGGTGATGCTTAGATTCACTTCTCATCGATGGACTACCAAAATGTGCTTGGATAGCCAATAAGCGGGCACGTCACAAACACTAAACTACATATACTAGGGCTATGTTGAAGAAGGCATAGCCTAGTTAGCAATTATGAGAGAGAAGGGGAGATGACACATCATGCACATATTGGGGCTTTGTAGAAGAATTTGTTGGCCCAATAAACCTCATGTTAATAAAGATCTTGGATGTGGGAAATGAATTTTGAGAGAGAGAGAGAGAGAGAGAGAGAAAGAGAAGAGAGGTTGTTATGCATGAAATAATTGCTCATAGGTTATGTCCTTTTAAAAAATTTGATTGTGTATGACATCTATGAGAAGACATAGACTTGTGTAAATAGGTAGTAATCAATATTCTCTTATGTGTGGTTCCTTCAAACCTATGAGGCTCAAGTAATGTTGGTACAATATAAGCTCATGGATGAAGGACGAGTGCTCTGAAGATGCCTTGGTACCTTCTGCAGCCGACAACAACACCGGACGTGCCAGCGACATTCAACCACGCGGCAGCACCCAGGGAGGTAGCTGGTTGAAGGAATCGCACGAAAGTCACCGATGATGAGGAATGTTGCACTCAACTCACAGTCACTCGTCTTTGCGTACGTCGTACCTGGTCCCTCCCTCTACCTCGCTTTCACGTGATACCCCCTCCTCACGATGCGCATTTACTTCATATAGGTTAGCATCAAGTTTTAAAGGGATTGAATATTGGCTTCGCCAATGGAACTTTAGGGGAACTATGTGTATGCATTACCCTAGTCACCATAATTGTCACTAGAGGATATCCTACTTCATGATAGTCCATTCTAGATCACCTTTCCACACTTGTCAAATGGGTTCAATAGGGAGGTGGGGGTCTTGATTGAATCCCATGAGTAGAGCCTAAAAAGAAGGAGTGCACGATCTTGGATGAAAGAAAGGAAATCCTAGGTTATTTGGAAGTGCTTGATCACATGGCATCAAGATGGTGGGAAAGGTTAAAATTTCACCTTTTCTTATGTCTATTATACTTATCATTGGATTTGGCCACTATGCAAGATACTACCAAACAAAGAGTATTCCAAAAGAAGGGCAAGAAGACAATCAAAAAGGTAATATGCAAACTAAAGATAACAAAGGCAAGAAGATCTTCCCTAAAGAGGCACCTAGAAAACAAGCTAAGGAGAAAGGAGTAGAACATCAATTGCAGTAGCAACAAGCTGCAACTCCTCCCAAGGGCTAGCCACAAAAAGGGATGCTTAAGTAAGAAGCTTAGTCAACAACGAGGTTTGTTAAGGAGAACAAAATCCCAATCAAAGAGGAACATTGAAGGCCTTCCAAATCCAAATGTAAGTTCTCTCTTAAAAAGTTGGCTAGGTGGCCTCTTGTTGATAGGAATATTTATGATCCTCTAATTAACAAAGATGATGAGCTTTTGGATCGTGATGATGACTCAATCTATTCTTAGATTCTCTAGGAAGCTAACCTCATCTCATGTAATATTAAAGGCCTACGTTTAGAAATCCAAAAGGTAGTATAACTTGTGTACAGTTATGCTTAGCCATCTAGACTCCCTCAAAATCCACTCCTCAGGCAAGATCCGAACCTTCCAAGGCCACTAATCATTCTAGATAAATATGCAATAGGTGTGGTTTCAATGTTGTAGACCATGAGCAACACCTCTTTGGGTTTCCAAGTCCCTCCTATGCATTCAATGATATTATCAAGGCTACCCATACCTTTGGCTTCCTAAGTAAACCATGCCAATGAAATTGTATCATCAAGAACCATTGCCTTGCCCTAAGCCACCCCCCATACACAGTTGAAATTGCAAATCATATCAACAATACCCTTAAACCACTACTACAACTAAAGAGAAGTTTCAAGTACTAGAGCTTCCTAAGTATGTGTGTTTTTACCCTTTTCCAAGTAGAAGAAAGGCATAAATTATCCTATTGATGAAGGAGAAGTTTAGTCCCATGCTCTTACCATGAAATAGAATAAAATGGCAATCGATATATGGTCAACATATGGCCATGTTGCATCCATGGATAGCTCAAGGATTTGGGAAGCTTTGAAAGGATCAACTTCACAAGAGTGGAAAAAGGGAAAAATAACATGACTTGAAAAGGAAGTTTTATTTGGTGGATGTCACCCACATGATTATGGATGAAGATTCCCAAGCCTTCACTTGGCATGACATGCATAAATACTAGTCTTGCTTGGTTGCTATTTAATCACCTATTGATGAGTCAAAATATTAACTTCTAGTTTGTCAATTCAGGAAACTAGTGCAATGAACTATCTTGATTGAGGTGTCCCTACTACTAGCCAAATCACTTCAAAGGAGGAACTCTAATGTGTAGTGAGAAAAATGAGAAAATGAAAATACTCAGTGCAAATGGCATCTGTCACTTGGGGTGTATGGGACCATCTAGGACAACAATTAGTGCATACTTATGTACATTTTCCAATACTTATGTAAGAAGAAGTGAGATCCCTTGCATTGCTAATAAAAGAAGAATTAAGCTACTCCCCAAGTCTTTGATTCAAGAGAAGCCAAACATATGAAGGCCCCTCACACTTTAAATGTAATCGACAGAATCATTGCAAAGGTGGTTAGATAAAGAGTGAAGTTCATACTACCAAAGGTGCTACATAAGTCTTAGTAAAAATTCCTCTATGGAAGAGATATATATGACACAATCATCAATTCAATGGCTTCCATTGAATATGCAATAGAAAGTATGAAAACTTGGTGATCATCAACATTGATTTAGAGAAGGCCTACAATAGGGTTTGGTGGGATTTTTTCACTATGGTCATGGCTAGACTAGGAATGGAGATGTAACTTTTCCATATGGTGAATGTGCTCTTCAAAAATTTTGCTACAAAAGTGGGGGTCAATAGGACCTATCCCACCCTTTTTAGTTTAATGAGATTGGTAAAAAAAGGACAAATATTTCACCTATGCTCTTGACCATAGCTAGTGATTCACTACTTAAGATGGTGGATTTCAAATTTTAGAGAGGACTAGTCCATGGTATCCCTCTACTAATAACTCCCAAATGTGCACCCAACTTTTTGTTGATGATAACTCAAATCTAATTTTGCATGATAGGGATCATTTGGGACTAACATTTATGAGTAGTATGTACTTCTAATGCATAAAAATTAGTAATCTTAAGATATATATTCTATATCTAGATTTGGAGGATACTTGTGATTGGATCTCTCCATTGGGATGTAAGATAACTAAGGAAAGGAAATCACTACAAGATATAGGCCTTATACCGATGTTAAAAGCGACGAAAATGTAAATAACAAAATTTTTCCTCGTCATCACAAACAACGTCGTTATTGGCGATGCCATAGAACAGTCGGTATTAGCATCGTTATCAGCGTCGCTATTTGCATTGGTATTGCGACGCTAATAACGATGCTTTGCGATGCAAATAACGACACGTGCAGGTAAATTTGCGATGTTAATAGCGACGGTAACATGCAAAAAAAATATTTTGTGACACGACAGCAAGCTGCCTTGCCACATATAGCACTGTGTGCTTTATTTGGGCCATACAAAATAGTTTCTGCACTGTGTACAATGCTCGTGTAAACAAAAACAAAATATACTGAAATCATAGCACTGATACATGAAATAAATACTTGATCGCATAATGAAAGCGACTGATACAATCATGACAAGATATCACTTCTACATAGAAAATGTCTACACAGATAGGGTGACCAAAAAAGAAGGGTGTGTGAGCTCCAGGGATCCAAGGGTGAGCTACATATCCTCGCCATCTGAAAGCTCGTCCCGCCGCAAAGGAGCATCGAACGGACTCTGCAAAAAAAGAAACAACAATACATCAGTCCACCATACAATAATGCATTCTAATTAAACATGGTAACTATGGATAAGAAAGATGAGTGACTTACAGGGCTGCCGCATCTATACAATGGCTCGATCAATGCAGTGAGACTGTGCCTCTCTTCATATCGAGTCTCAAGGCCGGTCGGATTGCGATTTGTAATAGAGTGCTGCAAAGAAAACAAAATACTAACTATTAGAAACATGATTGTTAGTACAAAGGATATTGCAAAAAAAAAAGCAAGCAAAAGAAAAGAAAAACTTACAAAGTCCTCCAGATATGTCTTGTGGCCGCCACTCCCAAGATGATGAACCACTCCAGCCTCTAGTCGTGCCCTTGCCGCCTCCCACTGCTAAGTCCAACGTCCAGGAGAATCTATAGCCTCCTCCCTCAGTCGGCACCAGTCGTCCGCGTCTAGCCACTCGGGCTTTACAGCCCCACTCTTGAGTGCCTTGCATGCGTCCCATCGTCTATGTGACATATAGGCACGTATACAGTCCATCATCTAGCCCATAGAAAATCTATCTGCTGTGGCTAGAACTGGAAACTCCTCATGCAAGGATGCTACTATGTAGTCCTTGCTCCCCTCCAGTATGTTTTTCCAATGATCTAAGACGTTGTGCCAAAAAACTTGTTGGCACAACTCTCTCATGTGAGCCATCACCCTCCTCCCCTCATCATTCATGATGATGGCTCCTGATCTATCATCGACAAGATAGGAATATCCCTCTAGGGTATGCCTTAGATGGGTCCTCTCCCACCTACATCCACGCTCCTGGGCATATCCAGGAGACCTCTGTACATCTGGTGTACCAACCGGGGTAGTATCTATCGGAGTAGCACCCATAGGAGTGCCACCTGCAGACGACTGAGCAAAAGTCGACTAACTGGAGTAGACATCCCCATAGGTGTGACAAATCCTGGGGGTGACGCAACTCCAGCAAAACGATGAGACAGAGACACCGCGTCCGTGCCTCCACAGCATCTACCTGAGCCACGTTCCCTAGAACCACCACGAGAGCAAGGAGTCGCACATGTATCCCGTGCCGACTATTGGCTCACTGCCTCTGTACCTCTACAGCATCCCCCTGACCCTAAAGCACTCCCTCCCTCTGGCCCAAGTCTAGAGCGTGAACCTCATGTTCTTGAAGCCAAAGCATTTGATCACGCCGAAGTAGATCTAGCAGAGCGGCCTGACGATGTCCGAGATAGCTCCTGGTCTGCCATGTCTCTGAATCTCACAATCTGATCTGGAGACATGCGTGTAAAGATATCTTGTAACTCCTCATCACTCATCCCTCGACTCATCCTGAAAAGGTCACCTGCACAGATAAAAAATAATGTTAGCATAATCAATTTAAATCATACAAAGCACAATAATATAAATTCTAAAAAACTGATCTCACTTAAAATGCATATCTTATGTACCCTTATAAGAGATTAGTCAACGAATTGAGTAAGTGGATGCTTCAAGTATGAAGTATCCTATGGTCCCATGTCAATCTCCTAACACAACTCCGCATATGCTGGAAGGTCGATAGACGTGTCACCACAAAAGGATGAGTCCACCTTGTTCTCAAAGAATTCTTGGACTCCTGTATTTCCATCATTGTTAGCCAATGCTAGCTCCTCTACATGCTCCAAGCTTTCAGGGGCCTCCACCCCTTGCAATATCGACCCCTCTATTTGCATATTGTCCTCATCTATGCTCAGAACATCGCTTTGATCATATACTCTCGCACTTCGGAGAGCAGAATGTATAACATACCACCATCGAGGTTGTCGGGGGTTTGGATAGAAGATTACATGTTCATAAACACGTACAAGAGAGATTAAACTATTGTGACATGTACCATGTCGTAATACAATTAACAAACAAATGAGTTCATGCACCTGTTCACAATGGGCTAGCAACACAAAGGTGTCCCGCAAATCCGTCCATCTTTTTTCGGAATCTGTTTTGAGAAATCTAGATGGACCTCATCGAACTGTTGCTCCAGCTCCTTCAAGTACCACTTTGAACCACTCCACATCGAATAGTATCATGGAGAAGCTATGGTAATCTGCCGTAACAATACTTTGCAAGCTCCCAAAATACTCCATCTCACCTATAACTATATTTGGATCCGTTTCTCGTCGTCGGCTCTCCTGCTCGAACCTTACCATGATACCACAGTCCATTGTGGAGCACATTTTGTCAATAGGCTCCACGCGAAAATGCCGTCCATGCGACCACGCTACACTATATATTTTGTACTGTACATTGAAACACTCAAATTAGTTGTCACATATTAAATATAGATACGACAAATCCTAAACACATCATCACCTTTGGACTACATCCCCTCGAGAATTCCCACTCGAGACCTCCGCCCCTTCACGAGACGCTATAGTCAAAGCTCCATGCATCTATCGCGTTGACATGAACCGCAGCATCTCCTCCATGCCCTCGAGATATCGAATCGGTCCATGCCGCGTACTACGTCAAAATTCAGATCGTGCTTCCTTTTGATCTTGCCTAGCTTGCTGGTACCTAGAGAGCCACGTCTCCCTAGAGGCATGGTGCAACATACAAAAGCGATTCACCTTCTCCTCCATTGTAGCATCCATTCTTTTTTCTACCCCATTTCCAACCACCACATCTTGGGGCATTCTATCATCGTCCTTCAGCGACTATAGCATATTATTGTCTGGATCCATCGTTGGTAGCTATTGTAAAATATGCACTAGCACCTCAGACACCAAACAACGTTCAACCATGCTACCTTCTGGCTGAGCTCATTGTCACACAAAGCCTTTCAGGGTTTTCATGAAGTGCTCCAAGAAGAACATCCATTGCATATGGATAAGTCCAACAATCTCCATTTCATCTACAACATGCATAAGAAGGTGGATTTGTATCGTGAGCATGTTGGTAGGCAGGTTTTTCTCAAAGAGATAGACCGTCTCCACTATTCTCCGCCTCGCGGATTCAATAGAGGACGTCTTAATCTCCTTCTGTGAGATCCATTGCACCAAAGTCGACAACCTATAAATGGCCCCACATATTTTTGGAGTAAGGTATCATGCGATCGAGATCGATAGTACAAACTGCCACAAATGAGAAAGCATTATGAATAATGGCTACACTCCAAATAGCAAAATGCACACGCCAATTACAATCCATTCGTAGTACAAACCTGTTCCATCATGATTCTATGAATTATAATCTCGATTAACTAACTACAAATCATAGGTAGCAGTTAACCGTTTATGCATGTATTAATACGCTCTCTAGATGATGGAAGCTATCATTTCGTGTAAGTGTAAATATGAAAGCTAATATTTTATGTACTTAATTTTTATATGGATGATGTCCATGTAATCTAACAAGTAGTTCTTGTACCATTTAATGCAAAAGCTAAAATTTTATGTAAAATTTCGATAAAAAATATCTTACACCAGCCATGGGATTTTAGCCCTGATAATTGGTCATCTTTAGAAAATGCAGACCTGAGGGAACGCATCATACTCGTCGGAGTGCAGATAGACTTGACTATTTGCTTCACAATGCACTCTTCTTTAGTGGATAATACCCAAGGAGTGTGAGGTAGCTGCACGCGACCATCAGCACTCGACTGTGGCCAAAGTGCCTCCATCTTGCCTACCTCCTTCAAATCCATTCGTGCCCCTATAGTGTCTCTCTTTCTTGTGATGTGGTCCCATAGCAAGCTGCCCACATTCTTGAAAATATGCATGGGATCCAACAAGTGGTTGATCTGTAAGTGGGTCTAATATGGCAACTCGTAGAAAACTGAGAACCGTCACATTCTGTTTGGATATGACTCCGTGTGGACCATTTTCAACCCGTATCAGCTTGCGGCATTCATACGTGTTAGAGGTCGTCAAAGAAAACCTTCCCTAAGTTCATGACCCTTTGGCAAGAAAGCGGCGTGTACTTGATATACCATCTTCTTCATGGTTCGTGACCTTCGGGAGTCTAATTGTGGCCTGCACACAATGGACATGCATGATAACCTGAGGTAACCAGACATGCTCCAACACCTCTATCCAGTGAATACAAACTTGAACGAGATAAAATATAGATATTACCAATGAGAACGGAAGCCTATTTACCTGAGCACTCTCCGAATCCTAGAAAGTCATGCATCGTCCACATGAGAATGGCTCAAATATTGGCGGATCATTGACCATCATGCTTGCTCATATCTTGCACGGTGATCCCCTCCTCCCACAAAATCTTAAGCTCATCGACTAATGGACGAAGGTACATGTCCATATTTTTGCTTTATAGCGGCCGGGGATGAGTAAGCTAAGGATGAGATGTCCTTTATTCGTAGAGAGCTATGGAGGGATATTGTAGTTGACAAGGACTATAGGCCACACACTGTAAGAAGTTGAGCGCAGACCGAATGGGTTCACGCCATCCATTTCAAAACCGAGCCGAAGATTCCTTGGCTCTCAGGCAAATCCTAGGAAGGTAGAGTCAATGTGGCTCCATGCATGTGAATCCACTGATATTCGTTGAACTCCATCTATGGACCTATTCTATGCATGCCACGTTGTCAAGCTCGCCATGCCGAACGTACGAAACATGTGGTTTATGCAAGGGATAAGCGGAAAGTGTCTGAGAACTTTTTGAGGGATGGTTTGCCCTCGCAATTCCTGTCGATACCTGTGAGCACCGCACTTTGGACATGTCTCCATAGTCTCGTATTCTCCTTGAAACAATATGCAATCATTGATACATGCATGGATGCTGTTGTAGTCCATGCCAAGCTTTCATAAAACATGTCCTGCATCATCACGAGACTCAGGCATGGTATTTGCATGTGGTAATATATGATATTTCAATAACCTGAAAAGAATCATAAAATACCTTGAAAAAGCACAAATGTTTTTAATAATAGTGCTGAAAAGAAATCAACAAAGCGTATGTACAAGGTACCTGAACAACTCGGTCACACTCCCATCGCTCCACCCGTATTTTGCTTGCACACTTAGGAGTGCAAGTAGTGTCTTCAGGCGAGATACTCGGCAGCCATCATATAATGGTATGGATGCTTCCTCTCTAAGCAGATCAAAAGTCTCAATATCCATGGAAATCAATGCATCGATCATTGCCTCCATCTCAGGCTCCAAGATTATAGGTAGGTCTGGAAGGCTACCTGTCTCCTCTGGTATTGACAATATAGATTGGGTGGTGCCTTTCAAGTGGTGGATTGGCTCATGCACTCCATCCATCGCACGCCCACGAACTCTTCTAATTGGCCACAAAGGGTGCACTCCTCCTTGGGATGAGACGTCACCTCCCTGGATAGAAAATTTACCAGCCACACCCAATCTTCTTGTATATGGTATTCAATTAGCTTGTGAGTACAATGCATGATTGATATTAACTTTTCTTACCGTTTGCTGAAAATCCGCAATCGTCTGATCAATGATCTCAGATTGAAACTCGCCGAAGCGTCGTACGTGTTCTATAGACAATCGACGTTTTCATCTAATTGCCGGCTTGCATTGAGAGCAAGGATATGTGACACGCTGATTAAGATATGCCTCGCGATCTTGAATAACAAGACCTTCATCATTTTCCATTTTGTCTACATTACGATAAACATTTTGTTTTTGTTATCATTCTTTTTTTCTTTCTTAAATGATTCTCTTCTCCTTCCATCTCTCTCTCTTTTTCTCTTTCTTTTTTATGCTATATGTATTTCCTCTCCCTCTCCCTCGTTCCTTCTTCTTTTTTCTCTTCCTCCCCCTCTCTCATTTTCTTTAACGATCACGACTATGACAATGATAATGACCACAACCATGACTACGACTACGACCATGACTACGACTATGACCACGACCATGACTACGACCATGACCACGACCACGACCACGATGACCACGACCATGACCACAACCACGACCATGACCACGAATACGACCATGACTATGACTATGACCACGACTACGATTACGACTACGGCCACGACTATGACCATGAATATGACTAGGACCACGATTAGTATGATGACCACGACCAGACTACGATCACGACCATGACCACGACCACGACTATGACTACGACCACGACCACGACCACGAATACGACCATAACAACGACCAATACGATGACCATGACCATGACTACGACCATAACCATGACCACGACTACGATTATGACCACGACCAGGACCACGACTACGACCACAACCATGACCACGACTACGATTACGACCACGACTACGACCACGGCCACGACCATGACCACGACCACGACTATGACCATGACCACGACCACAACTACAACCACGACTACGACTACTTATATAGAGATGAAGAGAGAGACAAGAGTTAGAGAGAGAGTAAAGTTAGAGAAGAAGGAGACAACTGAGAGAGGTAGAAATAGAAAGAGAGATAGAGAGAGAAAAGAGATAGGGGGAGAGAGAAGGATTTAGGGAGAATATAGGAAGAGAGAAAGAGGGAAGATTGAGGGAGAGAGAATGGTTGAGAGAAGAGAGAGGAGCAAGAGAGAGAGATTTGACTAGAGCATTTGACACCCATAGCCAACACATCGTGGAGAACACAAGCACAAATTGACTATGACTACGACTACGACCATGACTACGACTATGACTACGACTACGACTATGACAACCATGACCATGACTACGACTACGACTACGACTAGGACTATGACTACGACTATGACTACGACTACGACTACAATGCCCCTTTACCATTTACAACTCACCCACCTTCTCTCCACACTATTGCACACTAGAATCTCTATGAGGGCATGAGATTGGGATCTCCATAGATACCAAAGCATGATCTGTAGCTTGATGGTTGCATATATACTACTACTACTCATGGAAGAAACCTTAAAATAGTTCTTATGCTTAAATATATGCTTGTTAGAGCAGAAATTTGTTCCTAAGACTATTCTAAGGATGAAAGAGGGTTAATGATAAAAGATTATCCTTCCTTGCAAGTGATTTTATATTATATTTTTAAATTAAAATTGATAGTTGAAGATGAGTTTCCTAAGAGATCTTGTGGTGATGTTGTTTTAGTTTTTGTGAAGCATTAGAATGATGTTGTTTTAGTTTTTTGTATTTTTCTTTTTAAGAAGAGATTGATTTTTATGGAATATCCAAAGTTATTTTTGGATTTATGTTATGAAAAATGAATGTTTTTCTAACTGATAGGTTGATTGCCTTCATTGTATACTTCTATAAAAGTTCTTGTGCCCTCATAGGTGGATATTTGGTTACACACTAAACCTCCCCCAAGGCTAGTGGCTACACCCCTTCACCAAGGGGATAGTTTGAGCATGGTGGAGGCTAGGACAAGCCCCATGTATGAGAGGTCTCTTTGTAGGAAGAACATTATGATAGGAGGTGCAAGTGTGCTAGGGTTCTCTAGCCATATATCCCTTAGGTTTGTTGAGGATCGACCTAACCCCTATGAGCCTAGGATGAGCTTATTGTAAGGTCTTATTTTCTTTTCTCTCTTTCTCTCCCTCTCTCATTTCCTCTCCCTCGCTCACCCTCACCCTCTCTTTCTTTCTTTCCCTATTAGGTTCAATGATTTTTCTCTCTCCTCTCCCTCTCTCATTTTTCTCTCTCTCCTCTCTCTCTCTCATTTCCTCACCCTCATCCTCTCTTTCTCTCTTTCCCTATTAGGTTTAATGATTTTTCTCTCTCTCCTCTCCCTCTCTCATTTTTTCTCTCTCCTCTCCCTCTCTCATTTCCTTTTCTCTTTTTCTCTCCCTCTCTCATTTCCTCTCCCTCCCTCACCCTCACCCTCTCTTTCTCTCTTTCCCTATTAGGTTTAATGATTTTTCTATTTTTTTCTCTCTCCTCTCCCTCTCTCATTCCTTTTCTCTCTTCCTCTCCTCTCCTCTCCTCTCCTCTCATTTTTTCTCTCTCCTCTCCCTCTCTCATTTCCTTTTGCTCTCTTCCTCTCCCTCTCTCATTTCTTCTCCCTCCCTCACCCTCTCTCTCTCTCTTTCTCTCCTTCCCTATTATGTTTAATGTTTTTCTCTCTTTTTCTCTCTCCTCTCCCTCTCCCTCTCCCTCTCCCTCTCTCATTTCCTCTCCCTCCCTCTCCCTCTCCCTTCCTTTTCCATTTCCTCTCTCTCTCCTTTCCTCTCCCTCCCTCTCCCATTTCCTCCCTCTCTCATTTCATCTCCCTTCCTCTCCCTCTCCCTCTCTTTCTCTCTCATTTCCCGTCCCTCTCTCAATACACATGAATTTATATACCAAAAACAAGTAAAAGAGAGAGAGAAAACTCCCTCTCCCTCTCTCATTTTCTCTCCCTCCCCCTCCCCCTCTCCCTCTCTTTCTCTCTCCATCCCTCTCCCTCTCCCTCTCCCTCTCCCTCTCTCATTTCCTCTCCCTCCCTCTCCCTCTCCCTCTCTTTATCTCTCATTTCCTCTCCCTCTCTCAATACACACGAACTAAACCTCATTTCCTCTCCCTTCCTCTCCCCCTCTTTCTCTCTCAGTTCCTCTCCCTCTCTCAATACACACGAATTTATATACCAAAAACAAGTAAAAGAGAGATAGAAAACTCCCTCCCCCTCTCTCATTTTCTCTCCCTCCCCCTCTCCCTCCCCCTCTCTTTCTCTCTCTCTCCCTCCCTATCCCTCTCTTTCTCTCTCATTGCCTCTCTCCCTCTCAATACACATATTTTATACCAAAAACAAGTAAAAGAGAGAGAGAAAACCCCCTGTCCCTCTCTCATTTTCTCTCCCTCCCCCTGTCCATGTCCCTCTCTTTCTCTCTCCCTCCCTCTCCCATTTCCTCCCTCTCCCTCTCCCTCTCCCTCTCTTTCTCTCTCATTTCCTCTCTCTCTCTCTCTCTCTCTCTCTCTCTCTCTCTCAATATATACAAATTATACAAAAAACAAGTAAGAGAGAGAGAGAGAAAACACAAAAGCAAAGCAAGAATGGACAATGCACTCACCTTAAAGACTCAAAGAAGGGTTTGGCAGCTCCTCTTCGCGACGACGACTCCTCTTCGCCCTCGGTACACCTACTCCTCTTCTTCGCGAACAGTGGCAGCGGCAGCGGCGGGGAGAAGCTTTCTTTCTCCCTTTCTCTCCCTCTCAGCAAGATGGTCGCTCTCCCTCTCGCTCTCTGTTTTGTGAATGTGCGGAAAATGACGCACTTGGGTTTTGGCCCGTGTTTTTTTGCTCTGAGTATCGTTGCTATTTATTGTCGCTAATGCCCATCGCTATAGGTTCATATCCTTATAGTGAATCTTTTTTGGTATCTAGAGTGCCCTCTAAGGTTGAACATATGATTTGGATACTAGGAAAGATGGAAAAAAGATTAGGCACATCTTGTGCCTTTCCTCTAAGTTATTTAGGCAACTCAATAGTGGTAAATTAGCTACTCTCACATTCTTTAATGTTTTTAATAGTAATAACCCTATTAACCAAGGTGCAATGGAAAGAGAGGAGAAGCTGCTCTACAAAGAATTTTGTGGAGCTTCGAACCAAGTAGAAGGTGACATTCAATTTCATGGAAAGTGATAAGCACAACAAGGAATTGTGGGGGATTAGGGTTGGCAAAATCAAGTCAAAACCCAAAAGATTTATCTTCAAATTACTTCAAATGCTCAGCAAGGAAACCATGGGCTATCATGATCAGACAAAGAATGCAAATACATGGGGAAAAATGGACAAAACTTACATGGGGGAAAATGGACAACACTTACTTGGAAGGATAATGCTTGCTAATGTAAAAAAAAAGCTGCCACTATCTATCATGACACAAATGATCATTGAGCAATGGATACAAGTCTTGTCTAAGCTTCAATGGAATTTAGAAAAGGAAAGTTATTTGAGAGGAAAAGTGTTGCTACAAAGTGTTTGGATATTCCCCTAAGATTATGTTGTGAACATCCTCATGATCACTATGGACATCAAAATGGCAAGAGGGATTGGTGACAAGGGACTTGTGAGATGGTTAGAGATCTAGAACACTAACATGTAGGGAATAGTTGAGTTGGAGAAAATAACATGTAATTTTTTGTTAGATAAACAAGTGAGGGGGTGCTTGATTGCACTCTTCTAAATCAAGAAAGCAAAATAGTTGTCTAACATGAGGTTTGGTCTAGAAGACATTGGTGCTCTCTCCTCAATACAAGGGAAAAATAAACATGCAAATAGAGTAAGAAATAGGACTTATAAAAGAGAAGGGACACATGGCTACCCACATCAAAGAAGCATGGAAGACATCTTACCTTCACACCATTCTAGACACTTCGAGAAGAAAACTGATAGGAACTTGAAAGGCAACACTAAGTCAAGTGCTAAACTTAATGTTTTTGAAAGTAGGTGCTAAAAAGATACCTCCTAAGTATAATATTTCCAAATTCAAGAAAATCAATGATCGATCCCTCCTTTGTATCATACACAATGAGATAATCACCCATCACTTTTTAATATTTTTACATATTCAATATAGATTCTATTTTGTAGTGAAAATAGTGCAATATAATCAAGGAAGTTAAGATGTATTTTACATTAACTCTTATGAAGAACTAAAGTAGACAATTTACTCAATCAAAATATTCTTTGTAATACCAAAATAAACCAATTGAACTAAATAATGGTAATAAAGTAATGTACAACTAATCCTCATTAGAAGCTTATGGTGAATTAAATTTCAATGAGTCCATATTAGAGACAACACATTGTCCCCTCACTAATCAAACTATCATGTTAGCTAGTGTCTATATGTATTGAGCTACTCAAATTTTGGCTAATCTAGAGAACATTAGGTTGCATGAGCATCATGAAAATGTTGATGTTGGAGTTATGATGGATGCTTATGACAAGCCTAATTAGGCTTGAAAATAGTTGTTTAACAAAACAATCAATCTTTTTTTTTTGGAACATATCTAAAGAGGAAAGTACACATTTTCTTCTTTATGGACCTTTTTAGACACATCCGTCATGAAGAGTGTGAAATCACCTAGTTCACCTCATTTTTATTAGTTTAAAAACATCCTCTCCTACATCGAAAAGTTTATTTGTAACATTCTTTTGAAAGTGAAACCTTGATTTTCAGTGAAGACTACTTTCATCACTCTCATAGTAGCTATCATTGGACGATGAGCATCCTTTCTTGTGCCAATTGTCAAATACACCAAGGGCACACTCCTAGCAGATTATTTGAAAATTACTAGTACATTTATAGCACATTGCTAGTAAGTTCTTAGCAAATTATTAGCACATTATTTTCACACATGAACATATTCTTAGCAAGTTCTTAGCACAATATATTTGGTAGAGTTTTCCTTCTAAAGTGATAGACATCAAATTCATAGAAAAGTTACTTGTGCCATAAATATACCCTTATATACCACGTTCCATTAATTGTGGCCACAAATTTTATGATGTTGTATATTGCATTGAGCATAACGAGGCCTTAACTTGGATTTGATTGAGTTTATGCACAATGATCTTGTTTCATTGATTTTTTTGGCTTTAAGTGTGCAATGACTTTTGCTACTTTTGAGTATTTACTTATTTAGATATTGGCTAGGTATTGGGTGGTGCTTTGTATCTCTTTTCGTTTCATCCCCAACACATAAAGATCTTTGGGAGTACAAAGCCACAAAGAAAATAAATCACCACAAGAATGACACAATCACTCCATAAGCATAGACTTAAGAGGGGTGATTTAGTTGTTGATGAAGATTCCAAATGAAGAATATAATTAGATGTGGTGAAATATTTCAATACATGAACACAATACAATGGGAGATAACTCAAGAAAGGGAATTTGGTTTAGTTTTATTCAACATCTTGTAAAGATTAGAACGTCATAGAGTAAGATTGCAATACAAGAGAGGTGAGTGAGATTCAAACCATGTTAATATCTGGTTAATATATTTTGTTCTCAATACTATCAAAGGAGGAGTTATTTACTAAGAAGAGTGCACTCAATATGTTGATGAGCTCAAAGAAACATCTAAATATCCCTATTAAGTTTGTTGGAGTCCCTAAAGTTCCCAAGTGAAACTTTTACTTGGCCAAGTCATGTTTTGACACTCATATAGATGGCATCCTCTTGATGAGGCCCATGTAGCATCTAAAAAGATCATCTTGATGATAGGTTACTCTAGATCAATTGAGGATCTATTTAACTCAACTGTGCAACATTGCAATGTACTATCATCATTCTTTTGATGATAGGTAACTTAAACTAGCACTTTTCCCCGAGGCAAATTGGGCGATGTGTTGGGGTTTACAAGGGCAGGCGAATGGGCTGGATTGTGAGTGCAAGAATGAGTTTTCATAGGGCTTGGGGGGTGGATTGTATGCAAGAGACAAGAGATACAAACAAATATGCTATGTCATTGATTTGACAATAGTAATGTAAGTTCTAAATGTCTAAGATGGAGACAATGACACGTGGAATCTCCATGGAATGTGTGTGACTATTGCTAAGACATGTTAATATGATCAGTTGCCTATACACAAACAATAAAAGTTGGTAATTGTAAAATGGAATACATAAGAGAGGAAGAGGAAACTGCGACATGTGTTAGTGGACTTTGGTTAAGTTATTGTGTCTCATTTTTCTCCACAAAGAGTCCACATTCATCAGTACGATATCATGTCCCTATGGAAAATGCTACAATATGAGCTAAGCATGGAATGGCATAACTCCCTATATGATGCTTTGTCAAAATTTCAATACAATAAGACAATGGGGTGCAAGACTTGTGTGACCTAGCATAAGAGGATGGCTCGGGTTTCATCAAAAGTGGTGTTAACCTTTAATTAGTTGGTTTGAGAACATCAAAGAGAAGGATGAGAAGGTGTCCTTGGGGGACTTATGTGAATTGACATCTCATTGGCATTAAGGGATGGGACTCTTGGTTTTTAAATATTTCCAAGAGGTGTTTAATTAGGGCAAGACATACTTACATACAATTTCAATGTATTCCTACCCTTTTCCAACCCTAGTAAACAATCCGGCCCTTGTCTCTTCCAACCCTTTTCCAACCCTAGCAAACAATCCGGCCCTTGTCTCTTCACACCTCACTTTCATTCTCCCTCAAACTTTGGCTTTCTTTCCCTTAAACTTATAATACAAAACCAAAAAAAAAAAGGAAAAGACAAGAAGTTTTGCATATCAATACATTAAAAAATATGAGAGACACAAGTGGTTTTCTTTCTCACCTTCCTTCTCTATTTAACCCAAGAAGAGAAACAATGTGAGAGATATTAATCAAAGGGTGTGGCTTCTTTTCCCAAGGACCCCTCTTGTGATTTTCTCCGGTAGTTGAACTTGTGCTCTTTGTTAATTGAGAGTTGTGCCTTTGTTGAGAAGAAGAGCCTTAGTGATAAGTTGCTACCAGCTTCTTCTATTAGAGAGCCAGAAATAGAGCACCTAGGAACAAGGCACCATGAAAAGGAGAGCTTCATCTCCTTCTTCTTACTCTCTTCGTTAGCCACTTTAGACCATAAGTGCCTTCTATTACCCCCCTTTTTGTTTGTTTGGCTTCTCTCTCTCTCTCTCTCTCTCTCTCTATTAGCTTCTCCCCACTATCTGATACGATTCTCCTATTACAAATTAAAGAACCACTATGTGCCTCACACATTCTAGCAAAGAACAACCCTTTTGTCTGCCTGAAGTGGTGATTGGTAGCTCTCGACCCTCTCACGTGCCCTTGTAGCTCCTCATGCGCCCTCAAAGCAGGTAAGCCCTCACATAATGTCTAAGAGAGTAGCCTTGTGTATGCATCATGTGTGGTGTTGAATACTAAATCCTTCATCCTTTGCCTTCTGTGTTTGATTCCGCCTCCTTGCATGCATGTTGTATTTTTCCTTTTGCTTCAAATAAGTATTGTCAGCAGACTAAGTCTACTATGTTTGAATTTGAAGCCCAGTTTGGGCATCTCAATGATATATCATACTCTTCCCTAAATGAATCGATTCTTGTTTTTTTGAGCATAGATTAGAAAAAGAAGACTACTCATTGTTGCACTTGGTCTTAGGGCATGCCTACAACTTTCGAATAATATCAAACTTTAGAGACAACCTCAATCTATATCACAACATCTAGCTGGTGATCATGACTCAAGTTAGTTTTCAACCCTTTTATTATTTGGCGTTCATTGTGTTGCATTTTTTGTTGTCGGTTTTGCATTTTTTATTTGTTGAACCTTGAAGCGCAACCTAGTATGGATTGAGAAATATCCAATGGAGACTTGTCATGTTGTCCAAATTCATATAAGGTTGTCAAAGGAGTCCTAGTAGATGCATTCAATGTTTGATTAGCCAATACTCGAGTGATTGTTAAAAGCAATATTAGTCGATACAAGAGTGATCATTGATTGCTCAACATGCACCATCATTGTGACTCATCACAATGATGATTCGATGTTGAAGCCTAGATCACAATGATGATTTGATATTGGATTCTAAATGCATACATAACCATTATGTTCTACATGGTCTCAATGCTTGACCGCCTACAGAATGCCCAATACTATTGTTGCCTCATCGAATGTAGCATTGCTTGATGTTTGATGTAGTTGAGGTGAAAGCTATAGCTAGATAACAAAAGTACTCGTATGGCTTGATGCCTACTCAATATTAGTTATGAGAAACATCTACATTAGCTAGGTAACAAAAGTACTCGTAATGCTGTAACTAAGGCCCAAATGAGTTGTGAGAAACATCTACATTAAATTCTGATGGGTCTTGCTTGTAATTATTAGTTATTCAATATTATATAAACATGAACAATGCAGAGAGTGGTTTTTTAGGCATGTTGGGATCCTACTAGTATTTCTTGCCTTTGGGCTTTGCCTTGCTCTTCATGGTCGAAAGGCATGGCTTCTTTTGCTTAGGCTCCCTGCAAGATCAATGACGGAGTATGAGGCAATAAATACAAACTCAGGTGCATAACAGGAAATCAGAATAAGAATATGTAGGTTAACATCACAAGAGGATGTTTTTTGGACCTATTATCAATTCTCATAGGCATTCTAAGCACCAGGCCATGAGGAACCTCTTGTGGAATGATAGAGGATTCGGAGGGAGCAATTGTTTAGACATTTGGGCCTTAGTTAAAAGCTCATCCAAACATATGGTAATGTAGAGCTACTAGTCCTATTGAAGCTTATGCTAAGCTTATACACCTACAATCTATGCACCATGATGAAAGAAAGGCACTAAAAGATATAGTGACGAAAATGCGAAAAGCATTGGTAAATGGTTTGGGATCTAGAAGTAGTGGAAGCCAAAGGTCTTGGCAACCTATAGATCAGAACTTTGTAAGCAATCTTCGAGTATTTTAATGAAAGTCTTTGATTGCTTCAACAGAGATAACCTTGCCAATAATGCTTCTATCTTAAGGATCGCATCTATAAATCAAGATGAGGCGATAATTTTCTTTTAGGCTCATTGGTTGCTCTATTGCCCAGGGGCTGGTATTCCTGATATATGAATCCCTATTTTCAATTGTGATTAGAAGTATTTTTAGCCACCTCATAAGCTACATCAAGACGCTATCTTATGGGCAAGCATGTTTGAAGTGCAGCGCATGTAAGAAAGATCGCGTTTGAGAAATTCTAGCATCAAGATATTTCTTAGTTTGATCAAGCTTTAGGTAAGGGTCTAAGATCCTGTATCCTTACAATTAGGTTACTTCTAATAATGTTATAATCTTAAGGACTAGAAAATGTATATGCTTTACTTAATCATGGTATTTCACGTGTCATGTTTCATGGACACCCTTCTAAACATGATGTAGCTTCTATCTTCTAGCTTTATGCAATATAATACCCGAGTCATGTAACCCAATTTATTGATTTTTCTTTTGTTGTACTCTTGCACTTTTAATGTTGGCTCAATTGTTATTACTTTATTTTAAGTCGTCATTATTCTTTTCACTATCAAATATGTGCATTCTCTTCATTATTCCTAATGTACATCAATGTTTTCCTCTCATTTTGATTACATTGATTGTAAACTATGCTTCTTCACGCTTGTGCAGCCCAAAACATGTGTTGCCTAGTTGACTAGGTGCCTTCATTTAGCTAGCTATACAAAGTAAGAGGTAAGGACACACAAGTGGACTACATAGCATGTGCAGTGTCGAAGGTGAATCGACTAGCAAGCTCATCATTATTAGGTACATCATGTCCATTATTATCCCTTTAGCTATTTGTATTGGCCTCTAGCTTGCCAATTTTTATCAGATAAATAAAAAAGCCATACGCTAGATTTTTTCACACGGTCTGCGCATAGCGGCATGACATCCACCCCCTCCTAGCCTCCACATCCTTCGGCATGTACCAAAGTATTATGGATCTGTAGTGTCAGAAGAAGTATCCTCTGCCATTTCAATGTCTTCATCTTCTACCTCTTCTTCTTCCGTATTCTCATGTTCATGCTCAGTATTCAAGTCCTTCAACTCATATGGTGAAGACTCCCTACATTTAAAGAGCTTGATATGTTTTCCAGCCATTGGAATCCTTAGGGCTCTCCCATCCATCTCATTTAATGCATAGGTAGCATTATAAAAAAAAACCTTACTACATATGGACCAAATAACCGTTTTGCCATCTTTTGACTAGCACTATGCTGATTTTCCAAGCTGTTGTCATAAACCAACACCCAGTCCCCTTCTTGTATAGCTCGTGGTCGAAGTCTATGTTGCTTCTCAAACCTCTTCTTGTTCTTGATCCTTATAGTGTTCAACTTTTTTCTGGTTATTTCAATGTCTTCATGCCTCCTTTCTAACTATCTAATAAATAGGACTAGCAACTCTTCTCTATTCAAACCCTCTTCCCATGGTAGAACACTCCAAGTAGCAATAGTCTCCTCAATAGGCATGATTGGTTGTTGTCCATACATTAATTCAGTAGGCATATACCCTGTAACTACACTATGACTGGTCCTATCAGCCCACAAAGCAAAGGGTAACATTCTTGGTCACTCTTACATCTTGCCCTTGCATGACTTTGCTAATGCCTTAATGGTAGGCTAATGACCTCTTTCACTTTTGCCATTTTCTTCAGGATTAAGCCTCATCCACATCCAATTCTCGTGCAATAAGAACATGCAAGAGACTTCTTCTAATAAGAACATGCAAATTGCTTGATTAGTCTTTGTACTAAGAGCTCAACCTTCCACTTGATTTGTCAAGTCTTCTCATGCAAGCACAATATATCTCATATTCCATAAACCTGTAGGCATGGTAACCAAATTAACTACCCATTTGTAATGCATAGACAATGGATAGATCGGTTGCAACCTATATCTATGCTTTACCATGGAATACATATGACAGACACTGTATGATTCCACATAATCTTCCACATCATTATGCATGTTTTGCCACCAATACTTCTCTTTGATCTTGGCAAATGTGCCCCAAACTCGTCTATGTCTAGCCCATAAGATTTCGTGAAACTCGCGCATCACCTGTTGTTGAGAAGCTCTATCTCCCAATACACGTACTGGAGCTCCTCTCTTTTTCTTTGCATGCTTCGATAAATATCCATCTTTCAAGAAAAACCCATAAATTTTTCTTTTAATCCTTTTGAATTCAGCTTCGAACCACTCAGTCTTCTTTGTCATGAGGCTGAGATATTGGCCTATTTTCAGCCAATTATCCTCATACCAAAAATTGTTTTCTCACTAAAGCATAACACTGATGATGCTTTCTCTCTATTGCCCATCTCTTCTCCATGGCTGTAAGCTCTTTTCTTATTGCTGAAATCCCTGTTACAATAGTTGTACCTACAGTAACAATAGCTGCATACTCATTCCTTGCTGTCATAAAGTCATTTTCAGCACCTATCACATCATCCTCTTCATCTTCCATCAACTTCTCTTCATCTTCAAACCTTGCTTGTGAAAGCATGTCAGCCACGAGGTTTTCTCTACCTGCAATATATTGAAAATCAGGGTTAAATGACTTTATATATGCAATCCACCGTAACATGGCAATATCAGGAGTTGAGCAATTCACTATCATGCCCAATAGAGGTAGACAATCAATCTCTACCACTATATGAGCTCCCATAAAATACTCCCTATCACACTTAAGGGCTGTCACTACAGCCCAAAGCTCTCTTTTGACTTGAGAATACCACTGTTTCCATTCATTGAGGACCTTTGCTCCAAATAGAATGGCATACCTATTCCCATCAGCAACATCTTGACCCACTGCCCAACCAATGCCAATTGGACTTGTATCCACGGTGAGAATAATAGGCTACCCATTCTCATAATTTTCTCTCTTTAGTGTTGGGGTTGAAATTAATAAGCTCTTTAACTTCTGAACTGCCTTCGTATGCTGTTTACCCCACCAAAACTTTTGACCTTTTCTCAAGAGTTGATATGAACTATCATCCACATGAGAAACATGTGACATCCATATCAAGTAAAAGACACATGCACCCAAAAACTTCTCACCTTGGATACATTTGAACACGTCTCCTGTATCCTGCTTATGGCATCAATCTTTATTGGTGAGAGCTTTCTCCCATATGGTCCACACATGTGCCCAACAATAATACTTCCTCCACTCCAAAAATTGACTTTTCTCCTGATAGAGTCAAATGTACTTCTTCAAGATAGCTTAAAACCCTGTCACAATCAAAAATATGATCAGCAACAAATCTTCTACATCCCTGGTCATTCAGCTCTTCATTCTTATCATGGATATCACACCCTTTTATTGGCACATCATCAAGAAAGGGTAAGGTTAGTTGAGGAATATACTGCCTCAAAACTTTATGCATAGCATTCATCATATGTGCCACTCAATTTGTTGCTCCTTGTGGAAGTGTACGCATCCTAATCAATCCAAGTGGTGTCTTCATGGTAGTGATATCCTGGCTTTGTAATGAAAGCTGGAAGTGGTCATATCCTGAATATAAATCTCCCATAGAGTAAATTGCCTTGCCTACAAATGCTTCTACAAATTCATCTACTATTGGGCCTGATCCAACATTCCTTATGGTGACTTTACTAACTAGTTGTAAATCATGTATAAATATCAAAGAACCATTCTTATTTGCAATAGTAAACCACCAATTTGAATATGGAGCTGAAAAGGGCTCCAAAATCCACATCCTAATCTTCTCGTTCAAAAGCTCCAGCAACTTAGGCAAATATGCCTGAGGTATTAGAATAGGCTTTAAATTCCATGGCACATGAGGTACTATAAAGATTACCATAGGTACAACTAACATATCCAATTTCATTTGGCTCAAATGCAAAGGCTCTTCCATGCCTTGCCAACATCTATAAGAAACAAGCTCTTTCTGCAGGCAAAAGAAAGCTCCAATCACCAATTTTCAACTTTTGTAAAGTGTTAGCTATAAACTTATGTCCTACTCCATGTGGATCCCGTAAACTAGGCTATTGAGTCACTTTTTCAACCAACCCATCACTTTCTGGTGGTAAAGGCAAAGCCACAGGCTTGATCTTGTTTGCAACAGTTTTGTACTTTGTATCCACCCTTGCTTCAACCCTCTTTTGCAGCCCATATTGCAGCCCATAACATTCACGCTTAGAAAACTCTTGAATGAATTTCTACATCTCTAAAGTGTTAATATAAATAACCTCTTTTTCTGTCCTATTTTTAGCATTTATTGATGCAAAAATTTCAGCCACTATATCAACATCAACCAACTCTGAAAATAACCCTGAAATACCTTCATTTGTAGCCATCAAACCATATGTATTAGCTCTTTTTCAGCCTAGCCTACATATTTCTTTTCAGCCCTACACATGGCTGAAATATTCTTAAAACTGCCAAGACTACATGTTGTCCATTCGTGCAATCCAAACACAAATATAGTTTTCCCCTTTCTTGGAGGCATAATTATCTTTCTAGAGGCACTGCCATAGCTTGCACTTACAATAGTGTTGTCAAAAAACCCTTAAACTCTTGTGCATTAGGTGGCATAGGATTATCTTGCAGTCTATCCCGATTGTGGGGATGATTCTCAAAAACAGTTTGAAATTGTACTGCCTTTGTATTTTCTTTACTCGAAACCCGAGCATGTGAAGAACATCATCCAAGGCTTTTGTTTCCAACCTTGATTCCAAAATATAGGGCTGCCCCAAAATCACTGGATAACTACATGAATCTTGCACAAAAAAATGATATTCATCCCTAACATTTCCAATAGTCACGGGTACATTCAGATAAGCCCCATAAAGATTCCTTGATGAATTGTTTGCTACTCGCATGCGCCATCCCGGATTTACATCAATCGGCCAACCTCCATTCTCATACAAGTTGTGTGCCATAACATTGATTTTGGAACCATGATCCAAGAGAGCTATCCAAGGCATCCCTCTTTCTCCCAATTTAACAATTGTCTTTGTTGTAGCACAAGCCCAATGAGTTTGTGACTAATGACTGTTTGTAATACAATGGGAATCTTCTTCTTCATGTGCTTGTTGATAGACATTCCCATTATACATAGCCTTCTCTCTATGCTTAGTGCTGCCCATAATACCATTTTCAGTCAAAAGCTTGCTTTCTACACTTCCATTTAACCCATTTTCAGCATCAACCTATTCCAAAACAACATTACATGCATCATCATATTCCCTCTTAAGATGTTTCTCTATATCTTTGTCAATTTGCATCAATGCTCACAAAACTTCACATCAAACTGTCTTTTTTGTTTTAGCATATCAATGATTGCATCATGAAGTTCACGCTTTGCGATTCCAAGAACTTTGCCAATTGTGAATTCCACTCTACTGCCAAGTATGTAATCTTCCAAGACTTTTTTAAGGTTTGTGGCAATCTCAAGATCTGATTGTAACTTGTAACCAGGCTTCTTGTCCCTTTTCTTCCCTTCTTTTTTCTTCTCTTAAGATGCATCCTCCATAACATGCTGAGGTATGGCTTTTTCAGCCTCTTTCTACTGCTCCATTTTACTTCGTGTGATGTGTTTAGATGGATCTGAAGAGGAAGGACCAACAGTATCCTCATCTCTTCTTCTCTTTTCTTCCACAAGAGCTTCTTGATTATGAACCTCAACCAAATAAGCATAGGTTGAAAATGAATCCAGTGGTGTACTCCACCCTCTTCTCCCTCGTATACTCTATGTTAGGGCTTGAATTCCACCATATATTTGCTATTTTATACCTTAGTACTAGTATACATGCAGAACCAACATATGTAAAGTGACTCAAAATGTCATATGAAGTTTTTACCTGACATTCAGGAAATTGTACCTTTTGAGATCCTACGTGATCCAGGAATGTGTTGTGCTTCAGGACAGCACCAGATTTTGGTCGCTCATGTCTGGTTCTATCACTGTCTACCCCTTTCTTGAAATTTTACGATGTTTATTTCAAGTTATTTGATTAGGAGTGGTCTTGATGATAAATAAATGTGTGATAGTTTTTAGGAGAGTAGTTCTATGCAGATGAATGCAATATGTAGATCATGTTTGCATAGTGTTCCTGAAGAATGAATGTGTGTAATGGCTGTAAATCATGTTAGGAAGTTTCCTGCAGTAACCTAGTTGTTTCAGGCAGTTTGATGTTTCCTGTATTTTTTGTTATGGCCTTGGTAGGCCATAATACTTTGGCAATCCTGTTGGTTTTGTGGGAAAAGTTCTCATGATTTAGGCATCATACATGTAACCAAATTTTTCATAACAAAAGCTTCAAGATCTTTTAAGGATTTAAGGTGTTTTTGCATTTTTAGCCATTTTTCTGCACTTCTACAAGTTGTAGGTATTAGGATATCCCTACATAAGAAATACCCTACAGTTAAATTGTTGGAAGTAGGATATCTTGAAGTTCTTGTTGTTGAAGAATTCAATCTCTTCAAAAGTTCTCAATGTTGTGCATTTGAGGTAGATTATTAAGTGGTATGCTGCATTATGGGTATTTCAAGAATACTCAGACTCAGACTTGCTCATGCAAAAATGGAGAAATCTCAAGATGTATTGAATTTTTGGGTATAACCAAAATTGTAGGAGTTTCAGGTAGTTACCTGAACTGCAGGAGTGTTAGGCAGTTCCTTGAACTGTAGGAATTTCATGCAGTTACCTGAATTGTAGGAATTTTAGGCAGTCACCTGAATTGCAGGAATTTTAGGCTGGTTACTTGAATTATTGCAGGATGGAAATGACAGGCATGACCTAAATTGCAAGAAAGATGGGAGGAAGCTTGATAAAACTAAGCGGTCTAGTCAATAAAGGAGTTTTGAGGTATTTTTAAGAAGTACCTATAAAGGAGTATTTCAGGCAGCCTAAACTGCTAGAATTGTAGAAGTACCCTGAGTATTTTAGGTTGAAGATCTATTACTCCATCATTTCAAAAGGAGGTTGGATCACAACAAAGCAGATTCTTTTTCAAACTATAGATATGCTTCATTATGGGTAAATCCAAGAAGAAGGAAAAGAGATGCAAAGTCTGCTTTGAGCATGGGCATAGTTCCAAATGTTGTCCATATGTCAATGAGTCTTGTGAAAGTGGGAAAACCTGCAAATATTTCTAAATTTTTGATCTATGTTAACAGCTCAATGGTATCCGTAAGAAGTTCTCTTCAGCAACAAAGAAAGGTTCAAGTTCAAGTCTGGATAGAGCATGGAAAAAGTGGACTTCTTTTGGGAATGTCCTTGATGATGCTTATGAATGGCATGATGACCATGAAGGCAAGAAGGTTAAGTCTTGCTCAAGTTTGAAGCAGGTTCAGAGATTTCTTAGAGTAGTTGAGAAGCTCAAGGAAAAGTATTATGATGCATAGGATTTAGATCAGGATTCAAGTTCAAGTGATGATACTGATTGCTATCCTTTACCTATGGTTTTGCCAGAGATCGAGGCTGGGGGAGTTAGAGAGGACAAGAGCCAAAGCAGCCCACAGATCCTCCAGTGCCCCAAAGCCAACATAGGAGCTTACCAATGGGAGAGTGGAGCATCACACACATTGCATTGACAACTTGAAGGTATTTTCCATATTTTGGTCTTTAGCATACTACCATAATCAATCTCGAATTAGCTTTCTTGAAGAAGAAAGAACTAATGAAGTTATCATCAAGGAAGTTGATCAGTCTGCTGATCAAGAAGATTAGTTACATATTCAAGAAGGTGTTGTTGTCATGGACGACAAGCATGAGGCTAATTTTTTTCTCAATGAGGATGCTATTGTGGATGATTTTCTTGGTTCTCTTATTGTTTTGAGGAAGGTTATGCAGCCAAGGACTCAGATTTCACTGAAGAGGCTTTACAAGTACTTGAAATGCCATTACCTCTAGTACAAAATCCATCATTTCAAGATGTATTTTTGCAAGATACATATATTTACAGCATGATGAATACTATTCCACGTCATATCACTCTTCAGCCTGAAGAAATTTAGCAAGTTACTACTGCTGTAAACTCTCAAGTTAATTGCATGTATGAGCACTTTTCAGGACAGCAAGCTTTAGGACAACAAGTGATCAGTTTTAAGAAAGTTTTTAGGCAGGAAATGAACAGTTTTCAGTAATGTCCAAGTCTACAATAGTAGGCTGAAAGTCAGGAATTGCAGAGATCACTCAGTTTGTGTGGTTTCCATGATGATCTAAATGAGTTATGTCCTATGACTCAATCTTCAACTAAGATGATTCAATGTCTCTCTTCTGAGTTGGAAAAGGAGAGGAATGCAACTGAAATTGCAACAGTTGAAGCTTTATCTGTCATTAATTATCTTCAAGAAGAGAAATCATTGCTTCAACATGAGGTTTCTCATGTCAAGAATACAATGGATTTGCAAGTTTCTCATTGTTCAGAGGTTATTGATGCTCTTGAGAAAGTTGTTTTGCTGAAAGATAATGAAATTTCTAGCTTGCATACTCAATTGCTTATTCCCGTATTCCGATTCAAGATGTTATTCTTGAGGATGTGTACGTACAAATAGTTAATATGATTGATGAAGTGGAAGAAGATGAGGAAGAAGTATGCATGCAAGCAAATCTTTCTATAGTCCCTATCTTGGAGATAGATGTTGAGGGCATCATCCAAGAGAATCAAGGTTTTCCCATAATTGAAGGAAATGCAGATTTGGAACAACAAATTGTTCATTCTACAGTCCAAATCCTGTTAGGACAGTAGTCACGCAGTTTTCCTAATGATCAGGAACATCAGTCAAGCAATTTTCTTGAAGATCAGGAGGAACCTGAATTTCAAGACAGGTTAGGGAATGAGCAAAATAAATTAATTCAGGACTCCAGAACAGCTTATCCTGAAAATAAACTCAATAGGAAACCTGAAAAGCAGCATTCTACAGATTCTAAGTAGATGGATAACTTTGCTATGTAGGAGGAGGAAGGACAAAAGGTTATTCTTCAAGTTGAGCAGACGTATGAGCACACTATGAGAGGATTTGTAAGAGTAGTTGAAGAAGGTTAACCTAAATGAGCAGGAAGAAGGCAAGCCTATTACAATGAGTATTTATGAAAAAAAATAAATCTTCAAGGAAATTTATCCATAGTGCCAATGTTTGGAATGGATGTGGATATCATGATTCAGAGGTATCAGGAGAGCAACTCAACATGGCTGAAAATGAAGTTCCTACACAGGAACGTGCTCTTTCTACAATTTATGATGATTCATGACAACATCTTGAAGACTTTTTGGTTGAGCAGGAGTTGTTTGAATTTTAGGGAAGTTTAGGGACTGAATCTGATGATTTATTTCAAAATTTTGGATCTATACAACTTTATCCTAAGTAGCAAGAAAAATCTTTAGATTAGGATATGGAAGCATCTCAGTCTATAGTAAACAATGTAGATGTAAATGATTAGGATAATGATCAGGTTGTTGATGTCTCAATTCAGTCTGATATTTTTGAAGTTCTTGAGTATTCTAATCATTTTGGAGATGAGGTTGAAGTGCATAGAATCATGCAAGTACCTACAATAGTTGATATCTATGCAATTGATGCTACAGAAGGAATGGTTGATATGGGTCATATTAGATGACAATTTCAAAAGTATATTGTGGTTTTCTCCATCAGGAAGTGTTCAAATTCTTTACCTACAAGATTGTTTTTTAGGTTTGCTGAAATTTTCAGGTTTACAGTAGATTTCAGCAACTCATGATTGTTCAGGTTTGCTGGTAATGGCAAATTTTCAATATGGATTGTAGCAACTTGAATCCCTGCAACCTAAATTTTCGCAACTTGAGTTTCTACACCAGTAATCTAGTTTCCTATAGCAAGAAATGGTATGGGCGTAGCAGCCTAAAAAGTAGAAAATGTAGCGAGAAGTGTTACAACAAGCTGGAAAATAGCAAGTACAACAGTAACCTGAAGATCAAGTTTTCCAAAAACTTGAAAATCAACATGAAAGTCAGGAGATATATGCTATATTAGTTAGGATTGATGCAAAGTAATAATTTGTAGGTGTGATATAGTCCAAATTGAAGCTTTGAATGAGTATGATGTAGATGCAGATGCAGTTTTGTTTTGTTTTCTTTTACAGGCTTTCTTGGATAATCTTGCATATTTATTTGAAGATGCAGTTTCTTGTTTGAAATTCAAGTTGTGTGGTACATTGCCATACATTAATTATGATGCAGATGCTGGAGCGCCATCGACATGTTTCTTTATTATTGTTTCTACTCTTTACCATTAGAGGAGTGATTTATTGATTTAGTCATGGTTCTATATCTTTATTCTTTATGATGTAGTATGGATGTCATTGTACTTAATGAGTTCTCAGCCTTGGCATGTTTACTTAGCTACTATTTTAATTTCATTAACACTTAGGACCAATTTTGCAATTTCACAAGAGGACTATGAGTATCCTAGAGGGGCTCTACTCATGGTAGCTCAATGTGGCTTGTTAAGAGGTGCAAGGCCTCGGGCAGGGTATAATTGTGTTCTTTGAGTTAGCCTTCATCATAGTCACTTGTTTATCTTTTTTATCCTTAGTTACATGCTTGTGGGTTGTCCCAGTCATCCACCAGGCTGTGCCAGGTGTTAGGGCTCAGATTCCACCATATATTTTCTATTTTATACCTTAGTACTAGTATACATGCAGAACCAACATATGTAAAGTGACTCAAAATGTCATATGAAGTTTTTACCTGACATTCAAAAGTATTTCTGACATTCAGAAAATTGTACCTTTTGAGATCGTGCGTGATCAGGAATGTGATGTGCTTCAAGACAGCGCCAGACTTTGGTTGCTCATGTCTGGTTCTATTACTATGTACCCATTTCCTGAATTTCTACGCTGTCTATTTCAAGTTATTTGATCAGAAGTGGTCTTGATGATAAAGAACTATGTGATAGTTTTCAAGACAGTAGTTCTGCACTGATGAATGTAATATGTAGGTCGTGTTTGCATAGTGTTCATGAAGAATGAATGTGTGGAATGGCTGTAAATCATGTCAAGAATTTTCATGCAGTAACCTAGTTGTTTCAAGGAATTTGATATTTCATGCATTTTCTGTTATGGTCTTGGTAGGCCATAACACTCTAACTTGCATCAGCCAATTGAGACTTTGTTGTTTTTCCCTTTTCCATGCAATCTAATGCTTGCATCCAAACATGAGATTGTGCTTCAACCATGCCTCCTTTACAAGCTTCATTAGTGCTTTCAAATCTCAACCCATATGTGGCTACATCTATGGCAACAAATGATGTCCTTGCAGCCATATCTTCCAACCTCTTCTGCATGCCACCATTCCCAAAATTTGGCTCTATTGGAAGATCAGTTTCTGTTGCATATTTTTTTCCATCTTTCCAAAAGACTAACCTTTTTGCTTCTCCTTCACGGTAGGATGTACAATCTCGCTTTTCATGTTATAAATTGTCACACCAAATGCATCTCCTCTTGTATCCTTCTCTATACGGCCTTTGGGCTGTTGCACGGCCCTTCTCTTCTACCTTGACATCCAAATTTTTGACATTTGCATAGATTTCTGTTGAATTCAGCCTCAAATCACGAATTCCTTTAATTAATTCATCCACAGTATCTCCTTCAAGGGCCGGACCAACATGTATAGCCAGTTGTTTTGCCATAGCTATAGGCGCCTTGCTGCAATTTCAGCCCCCTTCTGAGCACTAACAGGTGTGATGCATGTACCCCATCTAAATTTCATTTTCTCTCTCTTTACCAACATATGCACTGCCTCAATTACATTAGCCCAATCTGACTTTAGTCGTCCCATTTTAGAAGATGCATCTTCTAAATGATTAGTTAGCTTCTCCTGCAAAACAGGATCTGCATCCTTCAGAAACAAATCAATTTTCTAACTCTCCAAGGATTGTTGCTCATCGGCATCCAACTGCACATACTGACTTTCGAATTCACGGAGCAAAGCTGTAGCAACCAACCCTTTATTGGGCTTTTCAATTCAATCTATAAATGTCTTTTTAGTTACCAATCCTTTATCTTCCAAGAAAAACTCTTCTCTCAAAGCTTTCTTAAAAGCTGCCCAATCAACATCTCTTCTCTATGTAACTCATCGATCTAATCATGAAATGCATGCATGGCCAAATGGGAGAAATACCGACCATGCATACTGCGGTACCCCATGAAACAACATCTTTTCTTCATACAAGCAGATGAATGCCAAAATATTTTGACCTTTAAACTGCTTCAATTCTTGTCCCACTGCCTGCAATTCATTCGCAGCTATGGAATCAATTTTTTTTTTGCTTCCTGCCGAGTTTGCATCTATTGTTGTAACAATAACATTTGTTGTTGTTGTTGCTGCAACAAAGCAATCATCTGTCACAAAGCATCACCACCACTTGAACTAGCAGAATCTCCCATCTTTACACACCTATACTGTCAACTTTCACGTCAGGTTCCCACTATTTGCCAAGATACCTGGCTAGAATTCTACCAGATCACTCCATCTCCTACTTCAGAGTGTTGTTCACTGCCTAAAAACAGCGCACGTCACGTGATTTCGTCAATCTTTCTTTTTACATAAAATCCTCTCAAAATGGCTAAAAGCTACCTACTTTTGTTTGCATGTCACCCTAATCTAGAAGTTGTCTACAATTTTATGGATTTTTTTTACAAGAGATAATATCTAAAATATAAAAAATTGGCTAAACTTGTCCAAAAATCTAATATTTTTGAACCATCAACACTATAGGAACTAACACTAATGTCTAAAATGGCATTGGCACTCTAGATCAATAAGAAAGCCGCACTCTAGAGTTTTTCACATAGTGTACGCATAGCAGCATGACAACATAGGCCCAACATCCAACAACTAAGGAGCTACTCTCTCTCTCTCTCTCTCTCTCTCTCTCTCTCTCTCTCTCTCTCTCTCTCTCTCTCTCTCTCTCTCTCTCTCTCTCTCTCTCTCTCCATGTATTTGTGCTACTTAAAGATAATAGTTGTGTAGAAAATCAAGATAGTCATGAACTTCACATTATGTTTTGAAATTAGTGTTGCTTTGTGTTAAGGTATATCCAAGTCCCAAAGTAAATGTTTTATTCAGTACTTCATTACATTGTAATCTTCATAAGAGATTATGGCTTCTATTTGTGGGATTTGATTATACTAAAGCTTGATATACTTTATTATGTAGTCTACTAGAATTCAAATATGAAGATCTAAATTAGGAAAGTAAGTGAAAATGTTCCTAAAGCTGCTAATATCAAAGCAAATCATTTATTTGTATCCATTGGATTGCTATTTGTAAGTTCTATACTACATCCTAATTAAGTACCACATCAAAAAGACTTGCCAATCAGTTTGTAATTAGTCTCCATATAATTTAGTGTTTAATCTTTTTGACTTTAGATGTAGATATAAATACTACTATAAGAAAAAAAAAATACATGCTTAAAGCTTTTTTGGTTTAGATTTAAAATCTTAGTTTATTATATTAAAGCATTATAACTAAGTTTTTAAGAGATATGTTATCTCCATAGGTTTTATGTCATAACAATGAGACGCACTATTAGTGAATTTGGAGATTTTTCACAAGTTTAAGACTCATGGTCAAAAATTTCTCTTTGTTATAACTCTTATTCCATTTCTCCAAAGTTATTGTTCAATAGCTCAATAGATTTCTTTTTCTATAAGGTCTCCAATTATGTGCCACACACTCTAACTTTAGGAAACTTAAATGTCTTTTTGGAGTCCCAATATTCTAAATAATGAAGAATGGAACTTGAATGATTTCCAAATTCACTAAAATTTCCAAGGCTATTAGCTTGGTCTTCTTTGATGTCTATCACCCAGCTCAAGTGAGATAAGAATTGTTAATAAATTTCAATCAAAATGTCTTCCTATTATACTTGTGAGCACATCCCACTAAGCTAGCATCTATTAGTATCATCATATCTTAAAGATAATGTAAGCATGGGTTAACTTTTTGAAAGGAGAGGGGTCTATGGAAAACTATGTGCACTTGGCTAGCCTTGCTTTTTCAAAGTGGTAAGACTCAATTTCAAGGTTTCTCTCAAGTGTGTGACACTTGGCCAATTTGCATGAACAAGAAGGATATATTTGCACTACATTGATAATCACATATCAATGAGATATCGTCAATTATATAAGGCACAATTTTTGAATAAGTAAGTTGTTCTTGCAATGTGAATTTGGTTTCTTTTAATTTTCATGGAACTACTCAAATAAGTATGTTGTTCTTGCACCTGGCTCGCTTTACTTTGCTGGATGGGTAGATTGAAGTACAAGGTCTATTTCAAGTACGTGGTAGTTGGCCAAGTTGCATGGACAAGAATTTCTTTGTACTACGCTCATAATCACATCTCAATAAGCTAGCATGGATTGTAGAAGTCACACTTTGTTTGAATGAATAATTTGTTCTCATGTTCCTATATTCTCTTGCATAATCTAAGTATAATCCATTGATTGGGTAGATCAATGGTTTCTTTCAAGCATTGTACCTTGGCAAAGAAGATAAATTTCGACCAGTATAAGACTAGGAAGTAGTTTTGAGTTTTGTGTTGTGCAATTTTTGTGGCAAGTGAGGCCTATTGATTGGTATTTTCTAGGAATTGAGTGTGTGAATGTCATGATATAATCCTTTTCTACCACTTAGCATATATCCATATACGCATCTGTTTGATAGGAGGTGTTAACCCCAACACGAAGAAAGCAAAAAGAAGTGGAAAAGACATAGGGCAAAGGCGGAAAAAAGGTAGCCCGACTGAAGAAAGAAAAGGAGAAAAGGCCAAAAGCACAAGGGCAACCTTAAAAGTCCAAGGCAAAGGCAAAAGGGGAAAGGCGCATTTTAAAATAAAAAAGGCGCACCCTGAAATCTTGTAAAAGAGCGCCGGGCTCTCACCAGTGCAATTTGTAAATGTAGATGGGCGGTGGAAAAGAAGCTAGGAAGATAGAAGGACAATGGGAAAAAGGGCCTAGGCTATGGCCGGCCATGTAAAAAGGGAAAAAGGGGATGACCGCCCAAAAAGGATTTAGGGTTTTGTATATAAAGTTGAAAAGTGAATGAGAAGCTCATTCTTGTGTGTGGCCAAAAGTAGCTCTCCTCTTCTTCTTCTTCTTCTTCTTCTTGTTCTTGCTTGCTTGAGCTTGTGCTTGAGAGAGGGAGTGTGAGAGTGTGAGGGAGTGAGTGTGTGAGGGTGAGGGACCGAGGAGGAGAAGCTCTCCATCTTCTCCTCTCTTCTTCTCTTCTCTTCCCTTCTCTTGTCTTGCTCGCGGCAATGGAGCTTGGAGCGTGGAGCTTGAGGATGGAGCTTGCTTGAAGCTTGCACTTGGATCGTGGAGCTACCGGAGTGCACGGGAGAGGAGGTAACTCGAACGGCATCAAGGTAAGCTCACTACACCCGTAAGGTATGCATTACGCGTCGGCTATGTGAGAGGTAGCCATTAGTGCTCGGCTTGGAATGCTTGAATCAATAAGCGGTCCGTGGGCCTTGGCGGTTGAGCGAAAGCTCCCACAGGAGGTGCCCTCCGATTGGCATGTGCCATGAATTTGGGATATGCATATCACCATCAAGAGTGATGATAAATCCTCCTATCACTCACTATGTATATGCATATAGTTTTCACACACATATGCATAGTAAGGAGAGGTCGTTAATTAGTGTGTGTTATGCATGTCATGAGGTGGATCTTCCTTGTTGTGCATTAATTGTATGTTTAAGTTTTTGTGTGCATGAGTATTGTTCTATCACTGTGGGATATCACTACAAGGATTTATGGCTATAGCGACGGTGGGTAGTGACATTTTTCAGGTAGCGATGTCGCTATTTGCATCGCTAAACGCCGCTAAATAGCGACACAAATAGAGATGCAAATAGCGACGCTCCACAGGGAAAAAAAACAGGCCGAAACCGAGCGCGGGTTTATTTCACGTTTTTGCGTCTATTGTTTTGAGAGCGAGAGAAAGAGAGAGAGCGACCGTCGTGAGAGAAGGAGAGGAAGAAGGCTTGCCGCCGCCACCACCGTTGTTCGCGAAGGAGAGAAGGAGCCTTCATCGCGAAGAGGAGCCACCCCACAGTCGCGATATCTCATCGGTGAGTCTATTCTCTCCTTCTTTTGCTTCTTTAGGGTTTAAATCACTTTCTCTTTTGCTTGTTTAGGAGAGGAAATGAGAGAGAAAGAGAGGGAGATGGAGAGGGAGGGAGAGAAAGAGAAAGAGAGAGGGAGAGAAAGAGAAAGAGAAAGCGAAAGAGAGGGAGAGGGAGGGGGAGGAAATGAGAGAGGGAGAGAAAGAGAAAGAGAAAGAGAGGGAGAGGGAGAGGGAGGGAGAGTGCATTCTCTCTTTCCCTCTCCCTTTTGCTTTTGGAGAGTGTTAGGATATATTGTGAGAAGGAGAGGAAATGAGAGAGAAAGAGAGGGAGAGGGAGAGGGAGGGGGAGGGAGGGAGAGGGAGGAAATGGAAGAGATTGTGGGCAAAACTCTCTATTTACTTTTTTGAAGTGTTCAAATTAACATAGGATGCATGTATAGATCATTCTTGTGTGTGCAAACTTGAGAGCTCTCTTCTCTCTACTTGTATCCTATCTTCTTATGCTTCACATTGAGGGCAAGGGTGAGGGTGAGGGTGAGGGAGAGTGAGAGAGGAATTAAGTGAGGAACTAGAAGAGTGAAGCTTCTCTCCTATCTTGCATTCTTCTCTTCTTCCCCTTCTTCTTCTACAATTTGGAGGGTGAGAGGTGGAATTGAGATGAGGTTGGGATATCCCTCTTTCTTTTCTATGCTTCCTCTCTTTGTTGGAGTACTTGAGGAATGGAGCGTAACCAATTGAGGGAGCCATGCTTGGATTGTGAGGCTGAATTGATTTGAGATGATGATTTGATTGGTTGAGTATATTAGAGTAGATAGAAATCAACAACTCAATTTTTTATAAAAAAACTCTCTAATCATTTGTAGTAGAGATTTGACTTGCATTGATTGATGATTGCTATGGAGGATTAGTTATGTCCAACGTTTATCAATTGCATTAGGAAAGAAATTAGTTATGTCTACTGTTATGTCTAATGATTGCTATGGAGGATTAGTTATGTCTAATGTTTATCAATTGTATTAGGATTCAAATTAGTGAAATTTTTTGGCTTACGACATCTAAATGCAACTCACAATGTAACTCATCTAAATGCATTCAAATTGAACTCACAATGTAACTCATCTAAATGCATTCAAATTGAACTCACAATGTAACTCATCTAAATGTAACTTATTGGAGAGTGTTAGGAGCATTTAAATGGAAGGACCTCTTGAGTAAAAGCTAGCAGGAAGAGAGGGAGATATTTTCCAAATAAAACATTTAAGGAAGAAAATGAAATGAGAGAGGGAGAGGAAGAGAGAAAACGAAATGAGAGAGGGAGAGGAGAGAGAAAAAATGAGAGAGAGAGAGAGGAGAGAGAAAAGAAAATGAGAGAGGGCACTGAGGCTCAATACATAACCTAGAAGCATATAAATACCACTGACAACACTATGACAGATATAAGTACTAGATCCAAGACAAAACATCAAATCATCCTATGATAGGGGTACTGCATCCAATGAGTATCAAGAGAGCATGTACATGTCACAATTAGTCCTATTGTCTCACTATAATATATCTAACAAATGGCTCATGTATCATCCAATGATAAGAGGCATGAAGTGTCTTAAATTAATGCTTGATGCGAGAAGTGATAGTCAAACTCAATGAGACTAAGCTTCAATCTCAATCCAGGTGCATTCTAGAAGCATGGCCAAGTATATGGCATCAACCATAGACATTAGTGTAGCATGCAAAGTAATCAATAAGCATCAACAAGCAATAAGCATGAAGTTTCTCTGACAAAATAGCATCCAACCCTACTTATTACAGAAGTGAAAACCTCTATAAAATTGAGTAAATGAGTGCTCAAATTAGTCCAATAGCATGCCAAGACATTGACATAGCATCCCAAGTGATCTCACATCAAATAGACATCTCGAGAAGCATAAGTGACCTCTAATAAACAATGAGTGAAGGGTTTTCCCAAATTGTTTACAAGTCATTAAATTGTTTATTGTAACATAGACAAGATGGAAAACGAAGAAGGTCTTGTTGTTCAAGATCACGAGGCATATCTTAATCAGAGTGTCCCATGTCCTTGCTCTCAATGCAAGTTGGCAATTAGACGAAAACGCCAATTGTCTATAGAACACGTACGATGATTTGGCGAGCTTCAATCTGAGATCATTGATCAGGCAATTGCGGATTTTCAGCAAACGGTAATTTGAAGTTAATATCAATCATGCATTATACTCGCAAGCTAATTGAATACCATATACAATAAGATTGGGTCTTTCTGGCAAATTTTCTATCCAGGGAGGTGATGTCTCATCCTAAGGGGGAGTGCACCCTTTGCGGCCAATTAGAAGAGTACGTGGGCGTACGATGGATGGAGTGCAAGAGCCAATCCACCACTCGCAAGGCCGATCTATACTATCAATACCAGAGGAGACAGGCAACCTTCCAAACCTACCTACAATCTTGGAGCCTGAGATAAAAGGCAATGATCGATGCATTGATTCCCATGGATGTCGAGACTTCTGATCCGCTTAGAGAGGAAGCATCCATACCATTATATGATGGGTGACGAGTATCTTGGCTGAAGACACTGCTTGCACTCTTAAGTGTGCAAGCAAAATACGGGTGGAGTGATACGAGTGTGACGGAGTTGTTCAGGTACCTTGTACATACGCTTCATTGATATTTTTTTTCGACACTATTATTACAAACATTTGTGTTTTTTCAAGGTGTTTTATGATTTTTTTCAGGTTATTAAAATAACATATATTACCACCTGCAAATACCATGCCTGAGTCTCGTGATGATGCACGACATGTTTTACGGAAGCTTGGCATGGACTACAATAACATCCATGCATGTATCAACGATTGCTGTCTGTTTCGAGGAGAATACGAGACTATGGAGACATGTCCAAAGTGTGGTGCTCATAGGTATTGACAGGACTTGCAAGGGCAAACCATCCCTCAAAAAGTTCTCAGACACTTTCCGCTCATCCCTCGCATAAACCACATGTTTCGTATGTCCGACATGGCGAGCTTGACAACGTGGCATGCGCAGAATATGTCCACGGATGGAGTTCAACGAATATCAGCGGATTCGCACGCATGAAGCCACATTGACTCTACCTTCCCACGCTTTGCCCGAGAGCCAAGGAATCTTCGGCTCGGTCTCGCAATGGATGGCGTGAGCCCATTCGGTCTGCGCTCAACTTCTTATAGTGTGTGGCCTATAGTCCTTGTCAACTACAACATCCCTCCGTGGCTTTCTATGAAGAAAGGACATCTCATCCTTAGCTTGCTCGTCCCAGGCTGCTACAAAGTAAAAAATATGGACGCATATCTTCGTCCATTAGTCGATGAGCTTAAGATTTTGTGGGAGGAGAGGGTCACTGTGCAAGATATGAGCAGGCGTGATGGTCGACGGTCAGCCAATATTCGAGCCATTATCATGTGGACGATGCATGACTTTTCGGGATTGCGAGAGTGCTCAGGTGAGCAGGCCTCCATTCTCATTGGTAATATCTATATTTTATCTCGTTCAATCAAGTATTCACTATGTCGTTGTGTTGGAACAGGTCTGGTTACCTCAGATTATCATGCATGTCCATTGTGCGGGCCACAGTTAGACTCCCAAAGGTCATGAACCATGAAGAAGATGGTATATCAAGGACACGCTGCTTTCTTGCCAGAGAATCATGAACTCAGGGAAGGTTTCCTTGGACGACCTCCAATACGTATGAACGTCACAAGCTAGTACGAGCTGAAAATGGTCCATGCGGAATCACATCCAAATGGAATGCGGCGGTTCTCAGTTTTCTATGAGTTGCCATATTGGACCCACTTACATGTCAACCACTTGTTGGATCCCATGCACATTTTCAAGAATGTGAATAGCTTGTTATGGGACCACATCACAGGAAAGAGAGACACTATAGGGGCACGAATGGATTTGAAGGAGGTAGGTAAGATGGAGGCGCTTTGGCCGTAGTCGAGTGCTGATGGTCGCGTGCAGCTTCCTCGCGCTCCTTGGGTTTTTTCCACTAAAGAAGAGCGCATTGTGAAGCAAGTAATCAAGTCTATCCGCACTCCGATGGGTATGATGCGTTCTCTCAGGTCCTCATTTTCTAAAGACGACCAATTATCAGGGCTAAAATCCCATGACTGGCATAAGGTATGTCAGGTTTGTACTACGAATGGATTGTAATTAGCGTCAGAATTTTGCTATTTGGAGTGTAGCCATTATTCATAATGCTTTCTCATTTGTGGCAGTTTGTACTACCGATCGTGATCACAGGATGTCTTACTCCAGAAATATGCGGGGCCATTTACAAGTTGCCGACTTTGGTGCAACGGATCTCACAAAAGGAGATTAAGACGTCCTCTATTGAATCCACAAGGCGGGGAGCAATGGAGATGGTATGTCTCTTTGAGAAATACCTGCCCACCAGCATGCTCACGATACAAATCCACCTTCTTGTGCATCGTGTGGATGAAGTGGAGATTGTTGGACCTATCCATACGCGATGGATGTTCTTCTTGGAGCACTTTATGAAAACCCTGAAATGCTTTGTGCGACAACGAGCTTGGCCAGAAGGTAGCATGGCCGAAGGTTGGTTGGTGTCTGAGGCGCTAGTGCATATTTCACAATGGCTACCAATGGTGGAACCAAACAATGAAATGCTATGGCACTGAAGGATGATGATAGACTGACTGGAGATGTGGTGGTTGGAAATGGGGTAGAAAAAAGAATGGATGCCTCAATGGAAGAGAAGGTGAATCGCTTTTGTATGTTACACCATGTCTCTATGGAGACGTGGCTCGCCAAGTACCAGATCGCTAAGGCAAGATCGAGAGGAAGCGCGAGCTGAATTCCGACATAGTACGCGTCATCGACCAATTCGATATCCCGAAGGCATGGAGGAGATGCCATGGTTTATGTCAAAACGATGGTTGCATGGAGCCTTGACCGAGTGTCTCGCGAAGGGACAGAGGTCTCAATGGAGGAGTGGGAATTCTCGAGGGGATGTAGAACAAAGGTGATGAGGGGTTTAGAATCTATCGTATCTAAATTTTATATAAGACATCTAATTTGAGTGTTTCAATGTACAGTACAAAATATATAGTGCAACGTGGTTGCGCGGACGACATTTTCACATGGAGCGTATTGACAAAATGCGCTCCACAATGGATTGTGGTGTCATGGCAAGGTTCGAGCAAGAGAGCCGGTGACGAGCAACGGATCCAAACATGGTTGTGGATGAGATGGAGTATTTTGGAAACTTGCAAAGTATTGTTACAGTGGATTACCGTAGCTTCTCCATGATACTATTCGATGTGCAGTGGTTCAAAGTGGTACTTGGAGAAGCTGGAGTAACAGTTTGACGAGGTCCATCTAGATTTCTTGAAATAGATTCTGAAAAAAAATGAATGGATTTATGCGACACCTTTGTGTTGCCGGCCCATTGTGAACAAGTGCATGGACTCATTTTCTTGTTAATTGTATTACGACATGGTTTATATCACAATGGTTTGAACTCTCTTGTACGTATTTGTGAATAAGTAATCTTCTATCCAAACCCCCGACAAGCTCGATGGTGGTATGTTATACCTTCAGCTCCCTGAAGTGCGAGAGTATATGATCAAAGCGATGTTCTGAGCATAGATGAAGATAATATGCAAATAGAGGGGTCGATATTGCAAGGGGTGGAGGCCATCGAAAGCTTGGAGCCAGCATCCACTAACAATGATGGAAATACAGGAGTCCAAGAATTCTTTGAGAACGAGGCGTACTCATTCTTTTGTGGTGACATGTCTATCAACCTTCCAGTGTATGCGGAGCTGTGTCAGGAGATTAACATGGGACCATAGGATACTTCATACTTGGAGCATCCACTTACTCAATTCGTTGACCAATCGCTTATAAGGGTACATAAGATATGCATTTTAAGTGAGATTTTTTTTAAATGATTTATATTACTGTGCTTTGTATGATTTAAATTGATTATTCTAACATCATTTTTTATCTGTGCAGGTGACATTTTCAGGATGAGTCGAGGGATGAGCGATGAGGAGTTACAAGACATCTTCGCACGCATGTCTCCAGACTAGATCACCAGATTCAGAGAGATGGCAGACCAAGAGCTATCTCGGTCTTCGTCAGGGCGCTCTGCTAGATCTGCTTTAGTGCGATCGGATGCTTCGGCTTTGAGTAGACGATCTCGACGCTCACGACTTGGACCAGAGGGAGGGAGTGCATCGGGATCAGGGGGATGCTACAAAGATACAGAGGCAGTGAGCCTGCGGTCGACATGGGATACATGTGCGACTCATTCTCGTGGCTCAGGTGGATGCTGTGGAGACACGGACGCGGTGTCTCCGTCTCGTTGTTCAGCTGGAGCGGCGTCACCTCTAGGATTTGTCACACCTGTGGGGATGTCTACTCCAGTTACTCCGGCTTTTGCGTAGCCGTCAGTAGGTGGCACCCCTATGGGTGCCACTCTGAGAGAGATTACCCCCGTCGGTACACCGGATGTAGAGGGGTCTCCTGGATATGCCCAGGAGTGTGGACGCAGATGGGAGAGGACCCATCTTAGGCAGACTCCTAGGGGTTATGGATATCTAGTCGATAGTAGGTCGGGAGCCATCATCATGAATGATGAGGGGAGGAGGGTGATGGCTCACATAAGAGAGTTGTGCCAACAAGTTTTTCGGCACAATGTCTTGGATCATTGGAAGAACATACCGGAGGGGAGCAAGGACTACATAGTAGCATCCTTGCACGAGGAGTTTTCGGTGCCAGCCACAGTAGATAGATTCTCTACGAGCTGGATGATGGATTGCATGCATGCATACATGTCACATAGACAATCCGATGCACGCAAGGCAATCAAGAGTGGGGCTACAAAGCCTGAGTAGTTAGATGCAGACGACTAGCGCTAACTGAGGGAGGAGTCTACAGATTCTCCAGGACGTTGGAGTCAGCAGCGCGGGGTGGCGAGGACACAACTCGAGGCCGGAGTGGTCCATCATCTTGGGAGTGGCGGCCACATGACATATTTGGAGGACTTTGTAAGTTTTTCTTTTGTTTTGCTTGTTTATTTTTTTTAAATATTCTTTGTACTGACAATCATGTTTCTAACAATTAGCATTTTATTTTCTTTGCAACACTCCATTACAAATTGTGATCCGACTGGCCTTGAGACTCGATATGCAGAGAGGTATGGTCTCACTACATTGATCGACCGATTGTATAGACACGTCGGCCTTGTAAGTCACTCATCTTTCTTGTCTGTAGTTACCATGAGATATTTGAATGCATTATTGTATGGTGGACTAATATGTTGTTTCTTTTTCTGCAGAGTCTGTTCGATGCTCCTTTGCGGCGGGACGAGCTTTTGGTGGACGAGGATGCGTAGCTCGCCCTTGGATCCCTGAAGCTCACACACTTTTATTTTTGAGTCGCCTGATCTATGTAGACATTTTCTATGTATTAGTGATATCCTTTCATGATTGTACCAATCGCTTTTTATGTGATCATGTATTTATTTCATGTATCAGTTTTATGATTTCAGTATACATTGTTTTTGTTTGCAAGCACATTGTACACAGTAGTGCAAAAACTACCCTGCTACAAATTTTTTTTCCCCTGTTACCGTCGCTATTAGCATTGCAAATTTTACTGCTCGCGTCGCTATTGGCGTCGTTATGCGTGTCACAAACCATCACTATCGATGCCAATACTGATGCTTATAGCGACGATTTGCGACGCACATAACGACGCCAATACCGATGCCAATACCGATTGTTCTATGGCATTGCCAATAACGACACTTTTTGTGATGATGGAGGAAAATTTTGTTGTTTGCATTTTCGTCGCTTTAAACGTCGATATAAGGCCTATATCTTGTAGTGTATGTGGATTGGCATGTGTTGTGTATTCAACATATATATATATATATCTATATATATATATATATATATATATATATATATATATATATATATATATCATGATACCTCTGTCTCATAATGAGTGTGTGCATGGCCAAAATGTACTTGTTAAATAGGCACTCAGTTGTGAATTTGGCAAGTGAGTGTCTTTTAACAAATATGTAATATCGACTTGGCACTATGTCGTGTTTTCTTGTTTACCTAGACTACAAGTTTTTTTTAGTTGTTTTGGTTTATTTTTGCTTTACAAGCGTAATCCTTTTGGTTGAGAATTAATAGTATTTCTTCAAAGGTTGGTGCTATACTTTCACTAGAGCTACTAGATGTCATGGAATATGTAAAGTTTATTGTCTTATCTTTCCACTTCACATGATGCTAGATTAACAAACACATCATGTTGCATTGCTTGTTGGATTTATTGCATTCCAAGGTTAACTCCTATTCTTTTAAGAATACTTCCATGTGATGGGAGGAGTTTATGCACACTGCACCATATTGAGTAGTACACAACATGAAGCCCGCTATAGTTATATGAAACAAAAACCTAGATTTCATGAGCACGATGAGAGAGAACCATCATTGAGCACAAATTATTCCTTACACTTACAATTTTGGGATATTTTGTCACTCAGTTACGAACCCCAGGATGAGAGGATAAGGTGGAAGGAGCAATTGAGGGTTATATAGGACTTCGATAGTTATGATATGGACCACTTTATTTTATCAATGTCAAAAAGTCCAAATTTTTTAAAGTAACTATGTGTTTTTGGGTAGGAGGAGTAGACCACTTTCATTTTCTTCTTGTAAGCTGTAAGGGATGAGATTAAGGATCTTACATTCTAATCAAGGAGTTGTGTGCATGACACATTGAAACTCTAGCTAGGCTAGATATGGACCCTTTTTAGTGCATCCATCCTTTGTATTATGTGGTATAAATTGTTTTGACTGCATGGCATTGATTCCATTCTGCACTTCCTGAAAATCAAGATTAAGTGTGTTGTCCATCAATGAAGTATTCTTATCTTAGTAGCAGTGCATAAATGGGTTCAAATACTTCCAAATATGTTTTTGAAGGCGTGAGGGAAACTAGGCCACAATTGTATGCTTCTCAAAGTTTGTTTCATTGTGATTGGCATTGACAATTTTGTTTGGTATAATTTGAGGCCTTCTTGGCTTTGAGACATGTTCATGCAATGTATACATGTTATAAAATAAAACACAAATGCATAAAGACTATAAAAATACATGAAAAATGCATGTACACATATACATATATGTGCAAACACATGCACACATGTATGCATATATGCATACATGCATACACATTGACGTAGACATAAAAATATGAGAGAGAGAGAGAGAGAGAGAGAATGGATACACGCCTATAAAACATGCACTCACCTAAATGCACACATAGACATATATAGACACACACATCCACATGCATATACATACATGTACATATATGTGCAATGTATACACACACATGCATACATGCACACATACACATATTCATACACATATACATGTGTATGCATGCACACACATAGAGCATGGAAAATACAAGAAGATGCAAAAAAGAAGAAATGTGTATGTGTGTGTATATATAGACATATACATATACATGTACATATGAGAGAGAGAGAGAGAGAGAAAGAGAGATCATGGACAAAATGAGAAGTGGAAAAAAATAAAAAAATGTGTGTGAGTGTATTATGTAATTTGGTATAGTATGAGACTTCTTACCTTTGAGACTAGCTCCAAAATGAAGCGAACTAAATCTAGAAGACATAAAAAGGGTTTCTGCATCAAAATTCTCAAAGGATGATCTTGTTTTCCTATCCTAGAATTCTGTAGTGAATGAGAGGACATGACAATATAACCAAGGCCCATTAGTAGTTTTAAAGACAAAAGAAAAAATTAAATACTATTATGGTTTCCCTTATGTAAAAAAAAAAGAGATGCTAAGAAAACAACATAGAAAAAGGAAAGGCTAAAGTTTATTAAGCAAAACTTTTAGTAGAACAAGAGAAGATGGATGCTCCTCGGGAGGGGGGGGGGGGGGGGGGGGGGTGTTCACCTTATAGAAGCCCTCTATATCACGTGCATTCAAAGGATACTTTAAAAATCCCTTTTTAAAAATTTTGCAACATTTTATATACCCCTTCTGATAATTTTGAAGATAATAATCATATCCCTTCCATAAATCTAAAATGTAAAGAGAAGGTGCATCTTCATGGCCCCTTCTGTAAAATTCAAAAGAAAACATGATACTATAATACTTTTGAAGATAATAATCATATCCCTTCCATAAATCTAAAATGTAAAGAGAAGGTGCATCTTCATGGCCCCTTCTGTAAAATTCAAAAGAAAACATGATACTATAATAATTTAGACATGGGATTTTCGTTATAGTCCAAGATTAATTTCAATATTATGAACATTTTAGAGTAGTACTATGATGTAGAACTATACGCAAAAAAGCTCCAAGATCCACATGTCCAAAGCATATCATGTGCATTTGGATTGTGTATTATGATAAAGGCTATATACGTATATTATAGAAAAGAATAGTACATAAGTATGTTGTTTCCATTGATTCCATGCCTAGCCATCTCCATGCATTATGCTTCTTGAGAATCCCAAAGATCAAAATGCTACAAATTTTATTTGAAAGAAAAACAAAAATCATTTCATTGTATCAAGTATTCCCTCATCAATAATTCATGCAAAAGTAGATGGCATAACTAAAATCAAAAGAAAAAGACTAGATCTTACCTATAATATATACGTCATAATTTCAACCATCATGCAACCATGATGCATCACCTTAATACTTCAACCATAAAAGTATACTTCCATCAATGTAGCACCTTGCAGTAAGACTAGTTCAAAGAGATCAAAAGAACTCTTAGTTGCAATACTTCAATTGCAAAAAGTATATCGTAGCCTTGCTAAGTTCTAGCTTAAAGGTCCATTTCCTATTTAAAAAAATACACTATAATTAACATAATGACCTTGTTTAGAAAGACAATATAAAGCTTGTTGTAGATTTAAATCACTTACTTTGACAATGAAAATTGTTAGTCAACATACTTGAGAAAGTCATTAAGTATCTTATAATCATTCTCATCCAATTAGTATCTTTCATTTGATGCATTGTATGTTAAATTTTCCAATGTGATGACTGACTCTATGGCAATCATGTTCAAGTCAATCAAGTCATATGTGAACATCTATAATCCTTTGACCCTTCCTTTGGTCCCAACCAAATTGAACTTCTATGCCTTGAGATTGATTTGCCAAATCAAAGCCTATATACATTCACATCCCCCCTCTCTCCCTTTTTTGCATGTATTTTATAATTACATCTTGATATGTTAGTATTTTAATTATGCACACATGAGCAAACTATAGACACATCCACTTATACTTGCACATTGTTCTCTCTTCCTCTTTTGATTAGGCTTACATATGGATTGAAGTTATGCATTCATTTACAAAGACCCTTGCAAGCAATTGCTTCACAATCTCTGATTGATATATTTCACATTATCCTACATGAACTTACTTTACAAAAACTACAAAATATATACTAAATCCACAAATGCATTTAAAAGTTAGTGAACTACTATGTGCAAAGCAAATGAATATATTTATTGCAAACATTAAATATTAATCCAACTGTCCACCCATTGCTAGAAAGTGAAATGGGTGTTCTCTAACAAACTCCTAGAGTTCATCGTGAAAACTTGCTAGTTGAGTCAAACATGAAAGCATGTATTCCAAGAAGATAGTAATGAAGGGATTTTTCTCAATCAAATAGGAAAGCATGCATTTGAAGAGAATGGTATGCATGGGATTTTCTTGAAATGTAAATGGATATGAAAACGAGTTAGGTGGGTTACACTATGTTATCATTCACAAAAAATAGTATCATTCTAGGGCTAGAGTGTGGCTAATCAATATCATCAAAACATTTTAGAAATCATGGCTTCACCTTGACTCCTTATCGAAGAATGAGTCAAGAGAACAAATGAACTAGAGATATCACTTTACTACAATTAGTCATATTATCTTTAGAAGAAGACATTAAAGTGTGACATATTCTAAAGAATACATGTGGAATTACTTACCAGGAATCTAGATCCTTATGTCTCTTGCACCTTTTTTTCTTCGCATATTTTTTGTGTAATGCATTCTTGTGAGAGGGAAATTCACCTTTAGGTAGTTGAGGAAGATAGAATATCTCCAGTATACCTCTTCATTCCACTGTTACTCAATCTAGTGATCCTTATATATGAGCTACCTCTCTTTCAAGTGCACCTAATCTATGCATTTTCGTGGAAAAGGTGGTAGCATCCCCTTCTCCAATTTCCTACACATGAACCTACCATTAATAGTTCTATTACATACAGAGAACATATCAACAAGATACCATTGCAAATATACTTCCATAGAAGGATACCAAGTTATGCCTATAGAGAAGTCTCCGTGTTGCTAACTTGCATGACTTTTGAGACTCAATATCATCATCTGGTTTGAAATTCTCTTATCTCCTACGTGAACTAGAAGAACAAATCTTTGTTCACTTGAATGTTGTAGTATTTCCTCATTAAGAGAGAGAGAGAGAGAGATTATGTGACTTTATAATCATCTAAGGCGATGTGAATTTCTTTTTGTTGAACAAGGGTTGCTGGCAACCCTTTCTTCACGAGAGAGAGAGAGAGAGAGAGAGAGAGAGAGAGAGAGAGAGAGAGCTTTGAATCACAACTCCTCTCCATCATCTCTCTAAGGGGACGTTGTTGCAACACGTAAGTTTGAAGGTCACCATAGCGGTTTGGCAAGCGAAGAATGTATGGGGGTTCAAGAGCTTAGACTTCGGAGATGGTAGAGATAAGAGAAGGGTTGAAGATTTCAAGCCAAGTTCTTGAAGATAAGAGACAGCAGGGTGTAGGTGGATTCAAGGAGAGGAGTAGATGGAAGAGAAGGGGTTCGAAGAGATTGAAGATGTAGGATAATACTCCGAAAAAGAATTTGAAAATATAGAAGAATACTAACAGAGATGAAGCCTGTCAGTTTCTTTCAGCATTCTGAGAAAATATAACTCTAATAGACAAAAACGTGTACAAAATAATACCTTCCTCTATGCTGCTCAAATCGCCAATCTGATGCTTCCAATGGCTCCAAAAGGGGGGTTAAATACTAGGAATCTTGGCCAAAATCATGACAGATCACTCCTTCATCTCCCACTTTCGGAGTGCTGTTCACTGCCTGAAAACAGCGATTGCGCGTCGCACGATTTCACTAACCTCTTTTTTTTACCTAAAATCCTCTCAAATCGGCTTAAAGCTACATGTTTTCTTTTACATGTCCTCCTAATCTAGAAGTTATCTATAGTTTTATGGATTTTTACAAGAGTTAATATCTAGAATATAAAAAATTGACTAAAAACTTATAAAAAAAATCTAATATTTTGAACCATGGACACTAATACTAATGCCTAAAGTGGCATTGGCTCTCTAAATCTAAAAGGAAGCCACACTCTAGATTTTTTTACATGGTGTGCGCATAGCGGCATGACATCCACCCTCTCCTAACCTGCATATCCTCTGGCATGTGCCAAAGTCTCACAGATTTGCAGTGTCAGAAGAAGTATCTTTTGCCATGTCAATGTCTTCATCGTATGCCTCTTCTTCTTCCTTTATGTCTTCATACTCTTTAATTATATTCAAGTCTTCTAGCTCATATGTTGAATTTTCTCTTCGTTTGAAGAGCTTGATTCTTTTTTCAGCTATGGGTATCTCATGCTTGTTCCATCCAATTCAGCCAATGAATATGTGGCATTGTCATGAACGACCTTTACCACATATGGGCTAAACCAACACTTTACCATCTTCCTAGAAGCACTGTATTGATTATCTAGGCTACTGTCATAAAAAAGCACCTAGTCATTTTCTTGAATTGCTCTTGGCCGAAGTTGATGTCGCTTATCAAATCTTCTTTTGTTCTTTAGTCTTGCTGTCTCTAGCTTCTCAATAGCTGCTTGAACATCTTCAAGCCTTCTTTCTAGCTGCCATATACAAAAAGTCAACAACTCTTCTCTACTGATGCCTTCCTCCCAAGGTAGAAGACTCTATGTGAGAATAGATTCTTCAATTGGCATAATTGGTTGTTGTCCATGCATAAGTTCAGCTGGCATATAGCCACACTGAACTGTGAGCAGTCCGATCAGCCCATAATGCAAAAGGTAGCATTTTAGGCCATTCTTTGATCTTTCCTCTACAAGACTTTGCTAGAGCTTTGAGAATAGGTTGATGACCTCTCTCACTCTTTCCATTGCCTTCAGGGTTGAAGGATGATGTTAAAGCCAACTTAATACCCAATTGAGAAAAGAAGTTGCGTGCCTCATCAGCATCCAACTCTCCCATATTTGCAATTACTTTACCCACACAACCATATCTACAAAACACTTCTTCAAGCAAAAAACGACAAACAACTTGAGTGGATTTGGTTGTTAAGGCTTTGCCTTCAACTTGATTGGTTAGATCGTCTCTTGCAAGCACTAAATACCACATATTCCATATTCTTGTAGGCATGGTTACAAGATCAATAACCCATCTATAATGTATAGGCAAAGGATAAGTTGGTTGTAACCCATCTCGATGCTTGACCATAGAATACATTTGACACACATAACAGGTTTTAACAAAATGTGCTATGTCCCGATACATGTTTTGCCACCAATATTTTCCTTTGACTTTACTGAAGGTTCCCCCATATGCCTCTATGGCTAGTCCACAGGCTTTCATGAAATTCCTTCATTACCTGTTGTTGCAATCTTTTATTACCTAAAACTCAAACAGGCGCTCCTTTCTTATTCTTTGCGTGCTTCCATAGATATCCTTCTTTAAGAAAAAAGACATAAGATTTCCTCTTGATATGCTTGAACTCCTCATCAGTCCAAGTCTCCTTCTTCATCATTGTGCTCAAATATTGGCTGATCTTTAGCCAATCTATTCATAACCTTCTTCAAAAAAATGAATTAGAACTTGAGCAATGCAATGAGCATGCTGGCTTCTAGTTGACCATCTTGTTGTTTTTAGCTTTGGACCAGTATATGCAGTAACTAAAAATGTATTTTCAGCAGTCATGGAATGAAATTCAGCAAGTATAGATTCTTCAACTTCATCTTCTTCCATCAGCTCTTCTTCATTGTCATATCTTGCACATGATAGCATGTAAGCAACTAGATTCTCCTTTCCTGCAATATGCTTTAATTCGGGGTTGAGAGACTTAATATATGCAATCCATCTTAGCATAGGAATGTCGGGTGTAGAGAAAATGGCAATCATGCCCAAGAGTGGAAGACAATCAGTTTCTACCACTACGGAAGCACCTATAAAGTATTAATGATCACACTTTAATGTTGTTAAAACTCCCCACAATTCCCTTTTTACTTGTGCATACCTTCTTTGACGTTCATTGAGAAATTTTGTTCCAAAACGAATTGCATACATGTTACCTTCAAGATCCTCTTGGCCAACAGCCCATCCTATCCCAATGGACTTGTATCCACAGTAAGGATGATGGGTTGACCATTTGAATAGCCAGCCCTTTTGAGAGTGGGAGACTGAAATTAATAGCTTCTTTAATTTACGCATAGTGAGAGTATGCTCTTTATTCCAAGAGAATCTTTGGTCTTTTCTTAATAATTGATAAATATTTTAGGCTACATGAGCAAAATGTGGTATCCATATGAGATAGAATACACATGCGCCAATAAATCTTCTCACCTCTAAAACATTTGTGCATTTTTCTTGCATTCTGCTGATGGCATCTATCTTGATTGGAGAAGGTTTGCGTCCATAGGGGCCACATAGATGACCGATCACTAGGACTTCTTCTACTCCAAAAATCTACTTAGCTCCAGAAAGGGTAAGATGCGCCTCTTCTAGCCTTGTCAAAATCCTGTCACAATCATGAATATGGTTAACTACAAATGTCCTGCAACCATCTTCATCAAGCTTCTCATCCTTTTCATTGACTTCACATCCCTTGATAGGTACATCATCAAGAAATGGAAGGGTAAGTTGTGGAATCAAGTTCCTTAAGACTTTGTGCATGGCATTCATCATATGGGCTACGGAGTTTGTTGCACCTTGTGGTAGAATGCATATGCAGACCAATCCAAGAGGTGTCTTCATTGTGGTAATGTCTTAGCTTTGTAATGAAGGTTGAAATTGGTCATATCGTGAGTATAGGTCGGCCATAGAGTAAATTGCTCTACTTGCAAAAGCTTTAGCAAACTCATCAACAATTGGATCTGAACCAACATTTCGGATTGTGACACGATTGATAGGCTGTAGATCTTGAATGAATCATAAAGATATATTTTTCTTAGACACAGTAAATCATCGGTTTGAGTAAGGTGCTGAAGAAGGTTCTAAAATCTTCATTCTGATCTTCTCATTTAGAAGTTCCAATAATTTGGGCAGATGCGCCCTTGGAACGGGAATGGGCTTGAGGTTCCAAGGCACATGTGGGACCGTAAAAATGATCATAGGAGCCACAATATTTGGATCCACACAGCCTATTTCACTTGGTTGAAATGCAAAAGCTTTTTCATGTTTCATTAGCATTTGCATGAAAGTATTTTTCAGTTGACGAAAGGAAAGAATTTTCACCTATTTTGAGCTCTTTTATATTTTCAGATGTGAACTTGTGACCAATGTTGGAAGGATCACGAATACTTGGCTGATTTGGTGCCCTATTAGTGAGGCCTTCACTTTCAGGAGGTAGTGGGACTGCTACAGGTTTGACTTTCTTATCCACTGTCTTGTATTTTGTCTCCACTTGTGCTTCAGCCTTGTTGAGTAAACCATTGTCTTCCTGTTCAACAAATTCTTGAATTGTTTGATAGAAATCCAATGTACATACTTCTATGGACTGATTTTTAGCCTGATTTTATGCATTAGCAGCTGCATATATTTCAGCCAATGTGTCAGTAGTAATCAGTCCAAAAAAAATGCCTGAAATATCTTCATTTTCAGCCATCATGTCATAATTTTTCAGCTCCCTTTTTACATGACATAAATATTTTCTTTCAGCCTTAGTCATGGCCGAAAGAGACTTATAACAGCCCATACTATTGGCTATTGTACATATATACAAATTTGCTAGAGACACAGTTTCTATAGCATAAGGAGGTTCAATCTTTTTACATGATGCACTACCATAGCCTCCCTTTATAGTAGTGCAGCCCGAAAACCCTTGAATTCTCGGGCATTAAGAGGCACAGGATAATCACACTGTTGATTTCTGTTTCGATGATGGTTAACACGCATAGTAAGAAATTGGACAGCTTGTTCATTATCCTTTCTTCAGATTCGAGCATAGGAAGAACCATCATCAAGAGCTTTTGTTTCCAAGTGGGCTTCAAAAATGTAAGGTTGCCCAAGAATGATAGGGTAACTATAAGAGTCTTGAACGAAAAAGTAAAAATTGTCTTTTATGTCTCCAATATTTACGTGCACATTAGGACATGCAGCATATAACTCTCCAGAAGAGTTGTTTGCAGCTCTCATTTGCCAACTTGGATCAACATCTATGGGCCATTTGCCACTTTCTCCAATTTTGACGACTATCTTCGTTGTTTCTCTTACCCAATGCATATGGGAGTAGTGATTGCTTGGAATGAGCTGAGCCTCTTCTTCCTCATGCATGTGCTATAGACGGCATTCTTTTTGAGAGGTGGGCTGCCCAACTGGTTTGGACCAGCCGACCATTACATTTTTAGCTTTCACTTCTTTAATTTCTGCATTCATGTTTTCTTTATCTTCAGCTTCAATTGCTGCAATTAATTCTTTAACTGCTTCGGAGCAGAATTCCTTGTGAAGTCAGCTTCTCGTCATCCTGCGCAAAAACTCGAAGAACTTGCAAAAAAGCATGCACTGTTTCTTCAGCTTCATCACCAACATATTGTCTTTTCCTTTTGATTATATTAATAATTACATCATGGAATTCACGTTTGGCAATTCCAAGAATTTTGCCTAAGGTGAATTCAATTTTGCTTCCTAGAATTCGTTCTTCTAGGACTCGTTTGAGATCGGTTGCAGATTCTATGTCAAACTGCAATTTGTAGCCTGGCTACTTGCCTTTGTTCTTTCCTTTGGTCTTCTTTGTTTGTGGCACATCTTTCATCTCTTGATTTGGGGTTATATTTTGAGCAAGCTTTGGTTGTTGAGGCGTTCTTCTAGTTACCCGTTTCGGAGGGCCAGAAGAGGAAGGCCCTGGTTCATCTTCTCTTGTTCTCTTTTCTTTAATCAAGACTTATTTATGATTGACATCAGCCAAATGTGCAAAGGTAGAAAAAGAATCTATCGGTTCTTTCCAACCAGTTATTCCTCGAATATACTGACTGGCGTTAGCCAAATCTTCTTTGGCTGCTTCACCACGTTCCATTTGATCTAGTGACTCCATCCATGCTTTAGATTGCACATTAGATTTACATGCTTTCAAAATTGATTTAATTGGCTCAATTTGCAGCCCATAGGTAGCTGCATCAATTGTTGCATAGGCATTCTTTACAGCTAAATCTTCTAATCTTTTCTTCATTCCACCATTGCCAAAATTTGGCACCACTGGAAGACCAGTTTCAGTCGCATGAATTTTTCTTTCTTTCCAAAAGACGAGCTTCTGTGCTTTAGCCTCACGAAAGGTAGAACACTCCCTCTTGTCATGTTGTTGGTTGTCACACCAAATACAACGTCTCTTAAAGCCTTCTCTCATGGGTCATCCAGCTTCTCTACTTTTGAACTAATTTCTATAAGATTCAGATGAAGGTCACACATGCTTTTAATGAGTTCATCCATTACATCATTTTTAGAAGGAACATAAGAAGAAAGAGTTGGTTGATTAGTCAAAGGAATAGGGGATTTTGAAGGTGGAACAAGCTCCATCAATGGAGTTGTTAAAGTTGAAGTAGAGCCCAATCTTAGTCACATCCGCTCTCTTTGAGCAATCATGTTAACTGCATCAGTAACATCTATCCATGCAGTCTTGACTCCTGATTCAGAGATAGCATCTTCTAGGCGATCAGCAAGCTTCTCTTGTAGAATGGGATCTGCAGCCTTAAGGAATAATTCAATCTTCTGACCTTCCATACTTTGTTGGTCTTCAGCATCAAGTTGTCCAAATTTACTTTCAAACTCATGGTATAAAGCTATTGCAGCTAAACCTTTGTTGGGTTTTTCAACCCATTCAGTGAAACTTTTCTTCGTCATTAGGCTAGAGTCTTCTAAGAAGAATTCTTTGCGTAGGGATTTTTTGAATGCAGCCCAATCCACATCTTGTTTAAAAAGACCATGGATTCTTTTTTAAAGACCATGCTTGGCTAGTCTTGCAAAATAACGGCTCCATGCATGTTGTGGTATACCAAAGAAGAGCATTTTTTCAATATATAAGCGAATAAAAACAGAGACATTTTGACCATTAAATTGTTTTAATTCATGCCCAACTTCCTCTAGGCCCTTGATAGCTGTGGAATCAATCTTCTCTTCGTCTTGCCTTTGTTGTTGTTATTGTAATATTTGGATTTGTTGTTGTTGATTCTGCTGCTGCTGTATGCACACCAATTGTTGTAGAGTATCTCCTGAAGAATCCCCCATCTTGGAGTTATCTTACACCGACTTTCACGTTGGGTTCACCAATGTCGCAGCACGTAGGATTGAAGGTCACCACAGGGGTTTGGCAAGAGAAGAATGTATGGGGGTTCAAGAGCTTAGACTTCGGAGATGGTAGAGATAAGAGAAGGGTTGAAGGTTTCAAGCCAAGTTCTTGAAGATAAGAGACAACAGGGTGTAGGCAGATTCAAGGAGAGGTGTAGACAGAAGAGAAGGGGTTCGAAGAGATTGAAGATGTAGAAGAATACTCCGAAAAAGAATTAGAAAATATAGAAGAGTACTAACCGAGATGAAGCCTGTCACTTTCTTTCAACATTACGAGAAAATATAACTCTAATAGACAAAAACGTATATAAAATAATACCTTCCTCTATGGTGCTCACATCGCCAATCTGATGCTTCCAATGGCTCTAAAAGGGGGACTAAATCCCAGGACACCTGCCCAAAATCCTGCCAGATCACTCATTCTTCATCTCCCACTTTCGGAGTGCTATTGACTACTTGAAAACAACGATCGTGCATCCCGCAACTTTGCTAATCTCTTTTTTTACATAAAATCCTCTCGCATTGGCTTAAAGCTACATGCTTTCTTTTACTTGTCCTCCTAATCTAGAAGTTATCTATAGTTTTATGGATTTTTACAAGAGATAATATCTATAATATCAAAATTTGATTAAAAACTTGTCCAAAAAAACTAATATTTTGAACCATGGACACTAATACTAATGCCTAAAGTGGCATTGACTGTCTAAATATAAAAGGAAGCCACACTCTAGATTTTTTACACAGTGTGCGCGTAGCAGCACGACAACGTGAAAATTTTTGTCGCTATAGACAAGGGTTGCTAGCAACCCCTTCTCAGTGAAAAAATTGACAAGTTCCTCCATCTCTCTAAGGAGACTTATAATTTTTTTTTTGTTAGGAAGGGATTGCTAAAAACTCCGTGTTTAGTGAATTATTTTTTTAAGAGAGGACTTGTGAAAAAAACTTTTACTAAGAAGGGATTGCTGGCAACCCCCTATTCGACAAAAAATCACAAGTCCCCTCAAAGAAATGATGGAGGAAACTTGTGAAAAAAAAATTCATCTCGAGAAGGGGTTGCATGCAACCCTCTTCTCGACGAGTTGCTAGCAACCCACTTCTCGACCAAAAAAAGGTTAAAGCAAGTTACATAATCTCTCTCTCTCTCTCTCTCTCTCTCTCTCTCTCTCTCTCTCTCTCTCTCTTGTTTATCTCGCTTTCTCCTTCTCCCATTTGTCTCTTCTATCTCTCTCTCCCCTATCTTTATATTTTTATTTAGTAATTACTTACAAATAATTAGGAATTAATTATTAACTAAACAATAAATTAAGTAGTGTACGTGTGTATGTGCCTCTCTCTTTATGTTTGTATTTTTAAGTATTTGTGCATGGCCCTCACCTTCATCTCTCATTATCTCTCTCTCTCTCTCTCTCTCTCTCTCTCTCTCTCTAGAGCCATTAGGACTCAATAGAGTCATTAGAGAAAGAGAGAAGAGAGATATATATATCTAAATAATTTTTTAATGAGAGAGACGATGAGAGGAAAGTTTTTAAATAATATTTGATGAGAGAGAAGAGATAAAAAATAAGATCAAATTATGTGTATATTTATGATATGTTTTGATATGAGACATAGTAGATTGAAACTTTTTGAATGAATAATATTGAAATATTTGGACCTTATGAACAAAAAGAAGTTCTCTCTTTTGGGACTTTTTTCTCCTAACATAGAAAACCAATAATTAATATAACATATAATAGCTATTGTCTTTTGCTTTGTGTATGTGGAAAAAATAAAGAATGATAAAAAAGTTAAAAAGTTTTGTACTATTGAAACTATAATCAAAATGTGACTTTTTAGTCTGATTGTACTTAGGCCAAAAACTTTTAAATGGAGGAAGTTGATCTCAAGTTGGAGAGAGAGAGAGAGAGAGAGAGAGAGAGAGAGAGAGAGAGAGAGAGAGAGAGAGAGAGGGAGAGAGAGAATGTGTGTGTGTATTTTGATAAATGTCCAAAGTTATTAATATAAGAGATGTCCAGAGGTAGTATTGTAGTATTATAGGAGAGAGTTGCTATAATTGTTTTAAGCTAGAGAGAGAGAGAGAGAGAGAGAGAGAGAGAGAGAGAGAGAGAGAGTGTGTGTGTGTGTTCGTTGATAAAGATCTAAAGCTATTAATGTGTAGGAAAGGCCCAAATGTAGTATTGTGAGAGAAAGTTAAAAGAATTTTTAAAAGCCACACACACATACACACACACACAAAGTGTGTGTGTGTGTTGATAAAGATCTAGAGCTATTAATGTGTAGAAAAGGCCCAAATGTAGTATTGTGAGAGAAAGTTAAGAGAATTTTTAAAATCCACACACACACACACATACATACACACACACATAGAGAGAGAGAGAGAGAGAGAGAGAGAGAGAGAACATGCATGTGTGTGTGTATTTTGATAAAGTTCCAAAGCTATTAATACAGGAGAAGTCCAAATGTAGTATTGTGGTATTACAGGAGAGAGTTGCTAGAATTTCTTAAAGACACAAGGGGGGAGAGAGAGAGAGAGAGAGAGAGAGAGAGAATGTGTGTGTGTGTGTGTATATGTGTGAGTGTGTGTTTTGATAAAAATTCAAAGCTATTAATGGGTAAGAAAGGCCCAAAGTTAATATTGTACTATTTAGAGAGAGAGAGAGAGAGAGCGAGAGAGCGAGAGAGAGTATGCGTGTATAAAGATCCAAGGCTATTAATGTAGGAGGGGGTCTAAGGTAGTATTATAGGAGAGAGTGCTGAGCGCCCCCTTCTTTGGCTTCAAAAATTTATAGCACTCTCTCCTATAATACTACCTTAGACCCCCTCCTACATTAATTTGAATAAGGTACCTCTCTATCCAAAGTATTTTTCATATTTATTTCTCTTCTTTATTATTGATGACTTTTAAAAAGACACCTCTTTTTGTCTCTCATCAATAATTGTTTTTATCTCCTCTCTCTTTCTCTCATCCAAAAGTTATTTTCATCTCACTCTCTCCTCCCTCTCTTCTCCATTGAATCCTAATACCCTTTGAAGATTTGAAATTCCTTACATTCAAAGTATGTATAATATATTTTTTATTTTAAAGACTAGGCAAACCATTGATGAATTACTTAGTCAAGGTAGATTAGAGTTTGTATGAGCAATAATCTTTAAAGTTATATCTTTAGTTCTATAATATACACTAAATAAACCTACCTTGATTTGTTTCTCTATGTGTATGTGTATATGCATGCATGCACATGCATATGTGTCTCATTATTTCTATGTCTCTCTCATTCAAAAACTATTGTCACTAAAGAACTCTTTTTCTCTCCCTCTCTCTTATTGATATATATACATATGTATATGTGCATGTATTTATGTGTTTATATTGGAAGTCCTAACACACGCATGCACATGTACACACATATGATTAGTTTAAAGAAGTATAACTATATGTGTATGTATGTATGTGTTGGAAGTCCTAACATAGACACACACATAAGATTAGTTGAAATAAGTATAACTACATTTTATAGCCTAGGAATATTAATATTACAACAACATGATATCAAGTTAGCAAAGACATGCACAATGAGAGATCAAGATGATGCTCTCTCTCTCTCTCTCTCTCTCTCTCTCTTATTAAGCATATTGATTGAGTATCAAATTTATACTTTTTTTCACCGATCAATATCCCTGCTTGCGAACACAATACAATATCCCTTCTTGCGAACACAATAAATAATCCACAAATGTGCAAGCTTTAGTAACGAGTTTTTATTTTTTAATCAATGTTTAATGAGGTTCCTAAAGCCATGTATAAATAAAAATGTTTAGTGAGTATTTGGAATTGATGCAAATGTAGACATCTTTATACACCAACCCATGCTTACCATAGAAGACTTATAAATTTATTTTGTTGAGAAAATACATACATACCTCGCTTGGTTAGCTATGATCAAATTTATGATATCATTTTATTATCATTGTTTACAGTTTGTCGAATAGTAGTACACTTGCCAAAGGTCAATGTAATAAAAATCTAGATTTAGATTACTTGCAAAAATTATTTTGTACTGTAAATGAATGAGAGAGAGAGAGAGAGAGAGAGAGAGAGAGAGAGAGAGAGAGAGAGAGAGAGAGAGAGAGAGAGAGAGAGAGAGAGAGAACTATTTACAAGTAAAGAGCAAACTATTTGTTGCTTGCGACACATATCATAATCCAATGTAAAATAAATTTTGTGAAACCTAGAGTACTCACACAAATACTTTTGTGTTGCAAATGAGAGAGAGAGAGAGAGAGAGAGAGAGAGAGAGAGAGTGAACTATTTGTTGAAATACCTTTCATAATAAAATATAATACAGATTCTATCAATCCAGAGTACTAACACAAATTGTTTGGGTTGAGAGAGAGAGAGAGTGTGTGTGTGTGTGTGTGAGAGTGAAGGTGGTGGTGGTGGAAAGTGGACGTTGGGTACATCTAAGGATGGAATAAGTGAACTATATGGAATAAGAATAGAGGGGTTCCAAAAAAAAAACTCACTTCTTGCCCTTCCCCATATCTGAAGATGCAAAAACCCTAATCCCTAAATCTACTTCTATAATTTTATCTTTTTTATTCAAATATTTCCATATATGCTCTTATTTTTTATGGGCCCTTGAGAAAATTAGCCAATCTAAACTACATTCATGCATGGAAATCTTATTCAAAGTACCAATACTGTGTAGAAGGTCTCCAAAGTCAAAGGCTCTCAATAAGTGTATCATCCTTTGCATTCCACCTGTATAAATAGAAATTCTCTCTAACTTTATATCTCTTGCACACTTTCTTTACATGATTGAAAGTAGAAAATGGTGCAAGATATAAGACATTATATCTATTTAAGCTTACCCTATACGGCATTTGATGGTTGTCTCATCTTCAATGATAATGAGCGGTACCATTGACATTATTCCATACTTACTTTTTGCATCTATGTATATCTTACCCAGTGCCTCAAAGATGTGCTCATGCTCTCTAGGCATGAAGTGAATGGCCTTCTATCCTTGCCTTCTTGTAGTGCATATGGATAGCCCTCCAAGGTTAATACTCAAAACTTCATGTAAGCATGGCCCACCCCAAAGCTTAACAAGCTTGAACATGGCCTTTGTGGACTGCTTTGTTCATACTACATTCTTTACTATACCTTGAAAGAGATCCCACAAAGTTGGTTTACCTCTAAATTTACATTGTCGATGAGATGCAGCTATATTATTACATTCTTCCTATTGAAGCATTCAAAGTTTGCTTCTTTCAAAGATCTAATTCTCATAGAAAGCACAACTCTTACTTTTAACCTCCATAGCTTTCTCTTGTCTTATCTGAAGTCTTTCTTAGGCTTAATTGTCAAATTTTGTAGCTCTTTAGTGCTAAGATAATCTAATCACATTTGTTCTCCTATATGCGCCTAGCCCCTCTCTTCTCAATAGCAATACTCTCTTTATACACCCACAAGAGAAAATCATCACAAGTGGGAATTCGTCTACAATGCTCACAAGTGAAACATTCAAAGGATTTTCCACCACATGAAATACAAATAAATTTTATGTGCCTATAACATCCATCTGCCTTGATTTCAACAGATCCATCATATAGGATAGCTTTTATGTGTGGTCCATTTTAAGACAATGTAGAATAGATCTTATGTCAGCCTCACATGCCTTTGAATCTACATAAAAAAGCTTCTTTGGTCACCCTCGAACATTTTTCAAGACTACTTCGTCCATTGATGTTTTTTTGGACATAGCTATAATATGAGACTTTGACTTAATATGCTTTGTAAAAGTTGTGTCAAAGTTTGATTGTGGAGAACAAAAATGCAACCATTTCTAATCATACTTGCACACAAATCTTACTCTCCTTCTATCTTTGTAGTTATCCAACTTTGGCTCAATAAGCTCAAAATCAAATCCTACATGATTTCACATTAAAACTCTCACCAATTAATCTTCAAAGTTAGTAGAAAGCAATTATAAGATACATATACTAACAGTGATTTTAAAACAAATCCAAATCTAGCTGAAGTTCAACTCTTTCATAAACTCATAATGTTTACGTATAAAAAAAGTATCCTACGTAAGGTTTCAATGGTTAGAAAGAAGTCACTTACCTTGATGAATGCTATTAAAAATAGACATCTCCTCTATTGCACCTAAAATTGTAGTCATATTATCTTCATTGTTGTCTTCTACATCTTTTGAATTGGATATCCCTTCCACATTCAATTCTTGAAGTGGGAGCTCACACTCATCTGCCAAGACCCACGGACCGCTTATTGCTTCAAGTGTTTTAAGTGAGCACAAATGGCTATCTCTCACCACAGCTGACATCCCTTCGATCCTACAGGGGTGTAGTGAGCTTATCTTGATGCTCGAATGAGTAGCCTCCTCCCTCAAGTAAGCCGATGGCTACACGATCCGAGATGCAAGCTCAAGAAACATCAAGCCTCCTCCTTTACGCTCCATCCTCCATACTTGCACACAAAAGAAGAGAAGAGAAGAGAACAGGAAGAGAGGAGATGATGGAGAGCTTTCCCACCACAACCCCTCACCCTCACACACTCACTCTCTCACACTCTCACACTCCCTCTCTCAAGCACACACAAGTAAGCAACAAGGAGAGAAGAAGAGATCACTTTAGCCACACACTAAACAATGAGGTTCTCATTCACTTTTTGAGTTTATATGCAAGCCCTCAATCCCTTGGGCGCACATCCCCTTTTTACATAATCGGGCTTCTTGCCAAGGTCCTCTTTGCCTATTCCCTTCTAGTTACCTTATCCCTTCACCTATGCCCATCTATGTTTTACAATTTGCACCGGGAGGGAGTCTAGCACTCTTTTACAAATTTTTTATTAACACCTTTGCATTATAAAATGTGCCTTTGCCTTCGATTTGACTTTTATGGTCGCCCTTGTGCTTTTGGCATTTTCTCTTTTATTCCTTGTTTGGCTACCTTTTTTACATTATTCCATATTTTTACATTTTCTTTTTCCTGTCTGGTATTGGGGTTAACATTACCCCCTCCTAGATAAGTGCCAATCCCATGGCACTTGCCAGCCCCTTGAAGGGTGGTCATGTGAGTCGATGATGATGGGGCCTCATGGGGATTGATCTTGGGGAGAGGTTGATTAAATGATTGATGTAGTGGAGGCTGAGAGTGAATTGAGTGAACACGGAGGTCTCATAAGTTGGTGGTTTGTAGCATTTGTATTTACCTGAAAAGAAAAGAAGGTACACTATGTTGAGATGGCAAGCTCAACACGTGTTGACACTGATGGTGGACCGCCTGGCTAGAGATGGGTCCAAATATCTACACTTAGTACGTCAGCATGGTCATTATGATACTCACATGGCCATTGACTTATCACTTATTATATTTAGTTTGTTACACCTACCTACAACTGGCAAAGATATAGTGCCAATCGATTAATGTAGTCCGTTATATGCAATGTTTGACTTAGTAGGCCACTCTCCTTTATGTTGTATCTTATCTATAATTTGTGTACATTGTATAGTGGTGAAAGAAAAAGAAGACACCAACAAGAAAATGTTTTGTCCTCCATCTCTCTTCTTGTGTTCTTGAGTGAGCTTTCTCTTGTGTGTATGGTGTGTGTTTGGTGCACTAGCTCAAGCAAGTCCCCCCACCATGCGATTCTTGACATTGTATTAGAGTAGTGCCACTAAGAGAGGCTAGTTTTCAAGGTTGAAGTGAAGGAGAAGAAGCAAGGATCGATCAAGAAAGCAACAGAAAGAAGCTCTTCCATTCTTCCACTCTTAGTATATTCTACACATATGCCCTTCAGGGCTTTTTTGCAGTTGTTTTGAGCATTTGAGGATGTTTCACATCCCGCTCTAGAGTTGCAAGGTTACAGACATTAGTTTCAAGGTATAATGTGATTTCAACTGTGTCAATCAAAAGTGGGTCGCACAGGTTGCAATGTAATTTTTGAGGTATTTGCTAGGAAGTAAACATAAGTTTCATATGCAAACATGTTGTGGATTACATGTATTGTGAATGAAGACAAAAATGAGCGTATGCTTGTTATGTAGCATATGATGAATGTTGTTACAAGAAAGGGAACACATGATGATGTATGGTATGTCAATTCATATGCATCTAATTATATGATTAGTCATGTTGAATGGTTTGGAGAAATGTAGGACTTAAAAACTCTAAGTTATCTATTGATGGATAATGATTCATGCCAACCAATTTCACACATTAGAAATGTTCTCTTGTCCTTGCATGACGACTAGAGAAAGAGTCTTACAGATGTACTACATGTGCCATCAATCACAAAGAATCTAGTGTGTGTTGGCCAAATGGTAGAGTAAGGGTTGTACATTCAATTCAATGCAAAAGGTTGTTTTGTAGAAGACTTTAATGATAAGTGCAGGTTGGTGCAAAAGGAAGTAGAGTTGGTTGCATGTTCACTTTAGGTGTTGGTATTCATGAAATGGATGCTACTATGTATGCTAAAGAAAAAGGTATGGTTGGAGACATTGAAATATGGCATAAACGTATTGGACATGCAAATGTGCAAAGGCTGAAATTAATGATGTCGAAAGGATTGCTTATAGCGTTGCTTCTTTTAGAGTTATAGAATTTCATAAAGTGTGTGAAGCATGTGAGTTGTCTGGTAAGTAGGCAAGACAACCCTTTTTGCATTATGGATAAGTGAGCAGAAATATACTTGATGTAGTGCATATAGATGTTTATGGGCCTATAGAGAATGTATCTCTTGGTGGCAGTAAATACTTTGCCACATTTATTGAATGACTGGTCAAAGAAGCTATGGGTATATTTTATGAGGGAAAAGAGTGATGTATTTGAGTACTTCAAATCTTTCAAGGCAGTTGTTGAAACATAAATAGGCTTGAAAGTTAAGTGCTTGAGATCAAATCTCGGATTAGATGGAGGGGGAGTGCACCTCTCTAATGAGTTTAGTAGCTTCTTAAGATCTCATGGGATAAAGAGTCAATTTACTTGCAGGTATACCCCACAACAAAATGGTTTTGCAAGAAAGAAAAATAAAGTATATTGTAGAAGTCACACATGGATTGATTGGCTGAAAAGAATATACCAAAACATTTTTGTCTGAAGTTGTTCATATTGGTGTCTATATTATGGACACAACTTCGATAATTGCAGTTCATGGGATACCCTTGAAGAATACTTTATAGGCAAGAAGCCCAATATATCACACTTGAAAGCATTTGGCTATATTGTATATGTTCATATGCTAGATGAGGTGTGAAAAAAGCTTGATCTAAAGGCTAAAAAATGTATTTTTATTAGATACGCTTTAGAAGAACGCTTTAGAAGAGAAAGGGTATCATTGTTATAACCCTATTATAGGTGAGTTCAAGGTGAGCAAGGATGTTATTTTTTATGAGATAAGAAATTGGTATGCAACTGTTGGTGATGTATTAGATGATGATAATGATCACGATGGCTAGAAAGAAAAACAAAATTCATAGAGTCTTAGTGGACCAAAAACATCATCTCGTACTACACCTACACTTAACCCTTGCTTTGGGAGACTAAGGACTAGCCCCACATCTTCAAGTGGATCTACAAGTGTTGTAGGTAAACACAAAGGAAAGAAGAAAGTTTTGGATGGTAATGATGCATCTACTAGTCATTTGGGATTTGATGGATATTCTAGTGGTTTAGAGAGTTTGGATGATGAGCTTGGTATTCCTTCAATTAGGACACTAGGTGTACAGAGAGCACATGGTAATGTAAAGGCTCCACTAAGTGATCCAGTGGTATGCAGGTCCCACTGTTAGATACCCTATTAAAAGATTTGGTTTTGAAGCTTATGTAGCTCACCATTATGCTTATATAGTGAAGGTAGTTGAGGATGTTGAGCCCAATTGTTTTGAGGATGTTATTCATCATGCTCATTGGGATGCAGCAATGGATGAGGAGATGGTTGTATTAGAAGCCAATAAGACTTGAGATTTGGTACCCTTTCCTAAGGGCAAGAAAGCTATTGGCTATAAGTGGGTTTACAAAGTCAACCATAATGCAAATCTTAAAGCCCTGCGGGGGAATCCCAACTTTCTTTTTAATAACTCAATGGTCTTCTCCTCTTCTCATTGAGTGATGACCATGATAGTGTTGAGGAAGGCGTTTTATTGGGCTTCTAAGCTCACTTGTGCAGCCTCTGCTCTGCTCTTTACTAGTAGCTTTTCACTAGGTCTTTGACTCTTTGTTTGCTTTTTCCCACCCAATCATTTGCTCTCTTTTTCATCTCTTCCAAGCATTTACCTTGCCTTTGAGCTAGGATCATTAGCCTCCACTCTTGTTCCTCAATTTGTCTTTCTAATCATTTTTTATCTAGCTTTACTTCAAATTTTTTATGTGCTTTTGATGCTTTGGCCCCTCTCTTCTTCTACTGCTGCTACTAGCTGCTTTGCAACATCCTAGATTCTCTTAGTCTCCCCTTGCAGGTCTTTATATAGCACTACTAGCTCGTCATAATGTCATTGTAGGCTCGTTAAGTTTTGCCTCTCTTCAATGAGCCTTGCTTGCCATTTGTCTTCTTCTCCTTCCTTGGCCTTGAGCTCGGCTTTAAGCTCACTTATCTCTTTTTGATACAAGGCCACTTGGTGGGTCTTCTCGAGCTAGAAGGCTGCTAATGTATCCTTTTTGGATTCTAGCTCAGAAACAACCACCTTCTTTTCCTCCTTCACTCTTTCCAACTGTGAAAGGAGTTATTTGACGTAACCATCATAGTTGGTCGAACGACAATGATGTAGGAGTAGCCGTTGTGGATGATTTTATTTCTTGTCTCTTTGGATCGTGTGTGAATTCCGCATCCACAGTTTCCGAGGTTTTTGCTCCAGTTAGTGGGATCCCTCCACTTGCACCTTGAGTTATCTCTTTATTGACCAAAAGCTGCACCAGGCCACAAGGTTACTGGCATCAACTTTGGTAGAAGTGCCTTGGGTGGGTGCAGAGTCTACAGTGGTGGGCACTAGGATAGGTGGAATGGGGTCAATTAGGCCCTTGACTTTGCCCTCTGCCACTAGGGGTGGCATGCTTTTGGGTACATGGGAGCTCATCCCTAGGTGTTCTTCTTTATGGGGACTCATGGTAGCTAGCTCCTCCTCTCTGGAGGGTTACTCCACCGATAGGCAGATGGCTAGGGCTATTGTCTTTTTCTTCTCTCCTCTTGAGATCCTCTGCTTCTTTGTCTACTTTCCTCTTTCTCTCCTCTTTAGCCCTCTTGGATTCCTCTTTTGCCCTCTTGGATTCCTCTTTTATCCTCTTTGACTCTTCCTGTTCTCTTCGCTTTCTTTTTTCTTTAGTATATTTGGACTCTCCTTGGGCTCTTTGTAGGTCTAATTTCTCTTTCTTCCTACTCTCTTCTCCGGTCTTCTCCGATGGAGTCTTTTTCTTTGACTTCTTGGTCCCTCCATAGCTAGATTGTGCTTCCTACTCTTCTTTGTTGTCACTCACCATTCTCTTACTAGATTGCTCTTGTGCACAGTGAGGTGGTGACGTGTCCTAAGGATGGCCATCAAGACTCCACCAAATCCTATGGTTGAAGCCTTGAGGATGATGTCTTTCTTGTTGTGAAGGCCAAGCACTCTCCACCTATGAGTCTTCTCTTGTGACCAGTGCCTTTGATGAAGTTTCAATGGTCTTCTACATGAAACCGTTCAGGTTCACTTCATCTAGAGACTTAGCTACAATGCTTTCCAACATCGGCACATTGATCCTACTCATCAATGCATTATATCTTCGGCTAGAAAATAGGGCGTTCACCATTTTGGCTTGCAGTTCGACTCTCAATCAAGGATATCTGCCAAGTTGATGCCATCATTAGTGTGGACCAGGACTTTCTCCATTCCAAGCATGCTATATACATCCCTTTTTTGCCATCTTTCCACCTTGTTGGCTAGGCCAACACCCTCTCCACCAACTCTAGGGTTAGCTTAGGCATGTGTCTTCTCGTTGGTACATTGTTACAATGCTGCGGTTCCTATTGAAGGTCCGGAGGAATTCCACTCACTTTTCGTAATCGATGGCCTGGCCAACCTTTTCCACATACTTCTACAACTTGCATTGACTCATAGTTCACCATATGGCTTACACCTCCATGACCATGTCCTCCAAGTTCAGGATGTGCTTGAACTTGAATTGGATGTAGGCCCTTGTCTCCATTGAGAGATTATACTTTGCTTAATCTTGCTCTGAGAACATCAACTTGCTAGATTTTTTATGTCCTACCATTGTAGGTGCGTGTCATGAAGCCATAGCTTAACTTTAGTGTTTTTTAAAAAAAATTCTTACGAAAAGACACGTAGAAAATGGTTGTATGCTAATGGAAATTTGAAATGCTGAAGTACAAATAAAGACTTTTTCTTCAAGTAGTCCATGCATTCCAACCAATTTTATAACACTTTTCCTTAATCCCAAGTTGTTTTTTATCCATTCTTTTCTGCTAGTCTGTTTTTATGTTCCACACTTTACCCCCTCCCCCCTTGGGAGATGAGAAGAATCCTTCCTAGGATTTGAAGGGTTAAGGACATTCAGCACATGCTCATGGTGCTTCACTTTCACATGAACCAGGTGTAGAAGTTTAGGTTGTACTCCATATTAGCATAGTGCCCCATGTTGAAAGGTCGGATATCTACATGAAGGATATAGGTGAGGACATCCAATGGAAAATCACCGGAGTCTATTCTCCCGAAAATGTGCAGCTCCTCCTCTATCAAAATGCAATTTAAGTAGGAGTGAGTCATGATGTGCTCTTCTAAGGGCTAGTTGTGAATGGTAGTCAACACCCTATAGGAGGTTGGAGCTACATAAGTTGGGTCGTATTCCCAGGTCTTGATTGCACATCTTTGCTCAACGTTGGTCATGATTTTGTAGTGGTCTTGCTCCCATTGAAGTCAGAGAAGCATACCATTTTCACAAGAAATAGGAGTCTTTGTCAGGAAGTTGATTCAAGTCTTCAATTTCCTGGTTGGTGCTAGCAAGGACCATGCCCTTTTCGTAAGATGTAATGAGGCATTGCTGGTGTGCTTGTTCGTAGGAAATCTCAGTGGAAATTAGTTCCTCAGCTACCTAGGGAGCCTAAATGAAGATAAATTCTTATTCTTCCTAGAAGCAAGGCAATGTGCATACCTTCGTTGCTAAAGGCTCATTTAAAAGACCTAGGGCTAATCAATTATAGCTTTTAGCAAGTGTGGTAAATGTGGCAATTAAGGCCCAAAGGCAAACAACCAAGTCATCCCCCATATTTTCAACTGAGTCTGAGGCCAAGGTAAGAATCGATCGTCGTTCATAGGAGGGTTTAAAGCCTGCCAGGGGTTGGGGTTTGATTGAACTCATAAGCTCAGCACGATGTCTGCAATTTGTTGCTCTAGAGTGTGTGGTTTAGCCTCTTGCGTGCTAAGCATGGTTTGTGATTTTGACATTGTGTTGCCACATGTTTGTGAGGCTTTAGGGGCACTAGCACAGCTAGGTTGAGTTAGTTTGGAGTCAACAAGCTGCGCTTTTAGTCTCAATAGACTCATTGAGGCTTTGCAAGCTTAATGCTGTTGGGCTCTATGGACTTCGCAGCTTCAATCTTTTGCCATTTTAGTGCCTAATTTGTCGTGGGGCTTTGTGTGGTCAAGTTTGAGGGTGGCATTTGAATAGTGCTACTCGCCATCTTGGCTTTAGGCACCCATATCTAGGCATTCCCCTCGTAGTAGCCTTGCACTTGTAATAAGGGCTTGCAGACCCATCACAATGACCATTCATCAATGCCTGTAGTTTCCTCTTTGCCTCCTCGGTTTCGCGTATGAGTTCCTAGGCTTATGAGGTTATGTTTGTATGCTTCTAAGTGGCAGTCCTTGATGTCTAGGCACCCAATTGAACTTTGGTTCAAGGGACTTAGCATTGATCTCAGTGGTTTATTGATGGTGTGGCTTGGTGGGTTGTGATAGGTCATGATCCCCCTCCTTAGGCTTAGTGGTGTGTTTCTCTATTGGTGGCCTTGCAAGCTTGGATGGAGCCACGCTACCCTTGCTAAAAGCTGTGACTATTTGTACATTGCCAATAGCAAGGAGAATATGCTGAGACTTGTAGTTGACATTACAATGTGTTTGCTTTTTAAATGAGCATCCTAACAAATGATTTCTTACCAGCATCTTTTGTATTCAACAACACATAGAAAATTATGCGTATGCTTTCAAATGACTCAATAGAGACTGCAACTTTGAAATTTCTTAAAAGTGCATACGATTAGCCCCTAAATGGCTAAATTTAGCATTGGTAGATTGTAGTTGTAGACGGATAATTTGAGTCCAATCATTGTGAGTTAAGATATTAAAATCAGCTCCCTGATCAATCAATGCATCGAAGATATGTGTTTGTTGGGCAGCGTTGACTGTTATGCAGAGGCAAGCAGGTGCTATTGCCTCTTTATTCTCCTCATCAATTTTTGTTATTGTGGAAACTTGAACCTTTACAAGGGACTCTAGCATGGGAGGCTCGTGCATTGGATGTGTGGGGAGGGTAGTACTTTTTTATGTGACTACCGTTGAAGAAGCGTACGCTCTCTCCATCTAGGGTCTCAAGCTCTACATTGCCAGTTTGGCTGATAGTGCGGACTTGGAAAGGCCCTATTCCCTTACACTTCATCTTCTGTTTATGGACTTTTACTGAGTACAACAACACTAAGTCACCTTGATTGAGTTCTCATTGCTTGACGTGCTTGTCAAACGAGCTTTTGTGTTGTGCCTTTTTGCAAATCAGTGTATGGGTGGCTAGAAGTCGAGTCTCCAATAAGTATTCTAACTCGATTAGGCACTCCATCCATGCCTCCTTTTCATCCCATATCTCTTGGATGGCTACTCTCAAGCTCGGGATAAAGAACTCTACAAGTAGAATAGCTTTAGTCTCGTAGGTTAACTTGAAGGGAGTCTTTCCTATCGCCATTGTATAGGTTATTTGATAGGCCCATGAGGCTGCCATCAATTTGTTGTCCCAGTTTCACTACACAAGGCAGAGACTACTTTGGACAAGACATTCACTAAGATCTTATTAGTAGACTCAGCCTGCTGGCCATTCTCTTGAGGATTGTAGGGTCAAAATTTTCAATGGATGATCAAGAAGGTTGATCGGAGATGAGCAATCACTTCATTAATGAAGTGTGTGCCTTGATCACTAAACATTTCAATGGGGCAGCCGAGGAATCTAAGATCATCTACTTCCAAAGGAACTTAGTAGTGGTTCTAGCATCATTTTTCCTAGTGGCTTGTGCTTTTGCCTATTTTGTGAGATAGTTCATGGAAAATATAATGTACTTAGCCTATGAGTATTGTGTTGTAGGATTGATCAGCCCAATGAAGTCAAATTTTCATTTCTCAAATTGTTGTCTTGCAATTATTGGAGTTAGCTCCATCTAGTCTTTGTGGACAGGTATCTTAATCCATTGGCACTTGTCACAGTGCTTTAAGAATTGTGCAATGTCTCGAAAAAGAGTTGACCACCATAGTTGAGCGTGCAGCACCTTGCGGGCTGTTGCATCTCCATCTCACTGAAGTGTCCTCTAGCAATTCCGTCGTGTGCTTCTGCAAGTATGTCATGGATCTCATGTTCACACATGCATTTACGTAGCAGTCCATCTTGCCTTATCCTATAGAGTTGACCTACTAGCAATTGATAGGGTTGTATCTTGAGAATGAGTCACCTAAGTCGGGCCTTCTCCATAGGTTGTTCAGGTAGCCGGTGTTTCAACATGTGGACTATGTCCTCTGCCCAATATGGCATCAAATCGGCTATAAATAAATCCCTCTTGCTAGACATATTAAATAGATGCGTGTCTAGCAAATCGTACATGATGCCCTATTCAACGACTTCTCTTGTGGGTATGCAAGACATATGGTCAGCCATGTAGTGTTGCTTCTCTTTGCGTACAACCACAGAGAAGTCAAATTCTAATAGCAAAAGTAACCATCAAGCAGTGCATCCGGTAGTGTAAGGTTTGTTTACGAGATAAAGCAAAGTTTGATAGTTTAAAAAAAGGTAAAAGACGTTGTCAAGCGTTTTTCTGAAACTGAAAAGCCCTAGTTTAACTATAGTTAGGTTTGATTTCTACTAGTTGTTTGCATGACTGTTTGTTTTGTTGTTTCCCAATTGGATTTTTTGTGTTTGTCTAGCTTAGGATTGGTTTCTATCATTTTGTTTGATTTGTTGAGTGTGAAACTTGATAGCCTTACTCGAGCTTGGTATTTTTTTGGACAGGTAGGAGCTGGAGTTTGCTAGTAGCTGTCGAACATTGTGGAACAATGTATGTTTTCTTATCAAGACTCTTGCACATCACAGGGATGATGGGTTCATGATCATTTCACGTTGCACTTGTTGATGCACTACACTCGGGGGTCGTCTCCTGTTCTTATCATTTACTTCCATGCCATGGGTTGGGATGAAGCACATTTTGCATCATCATTGAGCACTAGCATGGCATGAGGTCTGCTGCAGCTATATGCAGTAACTTTTAGTTGCACGCACACATGAGAGAGCACCTGTCATTGAGCACACACATTTCTTGCACGCACGATATTAAAGGAGTCGGGTTTCATACCTGGCAGACCCGCATCAAATTGATCCTGATGAAGAAGGGCCTTTGGGCCATTACCACTGGAAAAGAAAATAAGCCTCGTCATGCGGATCTTGTTGTCACTTGGCAAAATAATGATGATAAGGCTTAGGCCATTATCAAACTAGAGCTAGATGACAGCTATATCCACCATGTGGATAATTGTGAGACCTCATAGGATACATGGAAGAGACTTGATACCTTGTTCAGTGCACAGTCTAAATCATCAAAGTATGGTCTCCTAATTGAGTTTTTCAGGCTTGAAATGAAGTCTAGCACATCACTTGCCACACATCTAAATTACATGGAAGGACTTCTAACCCAACTTGCAAGAATCAACATTAAAATGGAAAAAGATGTTTGCATCGGTGTTCTACTTAAGAGTTTGCCTCCTGAATATAATAATGTATCAACAACTTTAATCAACATGCCAAATCATGAACTTATTGATATCCAGGCATCAGTGTTAGAGGAGAAAAACAAGCTAAAAACTAAGGAAGAACCAAGTACCTCTAGAGATGAGCATGCATTATATGTTGGCAACATGTACAAAGGTAAGAAGGATCAACTCTTCTGTGACTTCTGCAAAAGGACCGGACACACCGAGAAGTTCTGCCATGCCAAAAAGAGGTCCCAAAAGGCCTATCTCTGCCATGTTTATGGTGTGCCCACACTTTGCAGATGTTGCTTTCACTAAAGCCTCTACACACTTTGTAATTTTGGTTGTGATTGAGGAGGGGTGTTGAGATATTTGCAATCACACCTACTTTAGTCCCTTTGTGAGAAGCAGTGAGGGCTCAAGACCAGAATCCCATATGCACAATAGGAGAAAGTACCACCACTCAATTCCTATAAAGCATTGTACTTGCACTCTTTTTCTAATGCAATGATAGTACTCTTTTCTTTCCAGTAAAGTGTCATGTCAATGTCAATACACAAGATTGTGTTGATGTGTCCAAGTCTCAATCTTGGAACCTAATTCACTTGTGTAACAATTTGTCCTAGTCAAGGTCAATGTCTTCATGAGTTTCTTTTTCCTATTTCAACCTCCATAGCTTCTACATCTGCCATGCTCTAGATCCCGTGTATTTCACAGAGTAGAGGGTCGTGAAGGACGCCACCAATTGTGAGATGGGTTGTTCATATCAGGTCAACATCTTGAGGACCATCGTTTCTTAAGTGATTGTGAGATTTTGGATGGATGGAGCGGAGATTGATATCTTATTGATGAGAGGGAGAGGTGAGGTTAAGGATTTAAAATAATCAAAGAACTTTTGTTTGCATTATGCATGACGCACAAGCACATCTAGGTAGGCACAAATTTTTCAGTGCATCCATAATTTTGTGTAGAACATTGATTGATTTGTTGCATATCATGGATCCTACATTGCATATTTTTTCATATCATGAACGATTGGACACGAAGTTCTATTTCATAGCATATTCCTGCTAGGGCACATTGCATGAAATTCAAGATGGAGATTTTGGAAATCTTGAATTGGTAGCACGAAGGCTTCTGTTTGTGTTTCTCTTATAATCGAAGATTCGAGTCCACAAACAAGAACGAGATATATAATCAAAAGTACCTAAGGAGGATCAAACACAAGTATTTGTTGGGATTCATTTAGTCAAATGGCTTCTAGACAAATCGAACCTACTCGATCACATGTTAGCATCTTGTGGAGTATTGTTCTGTGGCACCAAGGGTTTCAACATGGCAATGTGCAAGTTCGACGATTGTTACAGTTGTCATTTGCGGAGTATGAGGGGGAAAATTTTCAAGTCTTGCAGACTTTGTCCCGAGAAGTTTTGTGCTAGGAACACTACTTTTAGCTCTGAATGACCCAGTGAATCATAAGGATTTTGGTATGAAGGGTATATATACATGAAGTATAGCTACGGAAGGCATAGCACACAAAACGACCTTTAAAATATTGAAATGAACGTAGGATGGCGTTTCCCTTTGAGGGATAAATGGCAGCGTACTACAGGGCATATGAATATGGAAACGACGACAACATATGCAGAGTAACGACATTACAGACAAAGGGCGGCTACCATAAATGAAGCATGATTGCATCAGGTCAGCCGATTAATCGGGCTGAGATTGCGGGCAGTTACAATTTACCTGCAGAGTTGTGCTCTATCAAACATCTACAGAAAAGGTACCGATAGTTGAGAGAAAAGGCAGTAACTGTTCAGTCCATCTTCCAAGGCAGACGATATAGCATCTCAACCTGCTTGACGTTCGAAAACGTGATGAAGAAACCTTTTATGGCCACTGGATGATGACAAGGCAGGGGACAATGTCCATGACATGACGGATCATGACAGTATATGCAAATCGGAGGGATGTTACAGTTTCGAAACAGCATCACAACAATGATAGTAATGGTGGTGGCATTTCATTAATCATGAATAGGAGGCAGTGTGATTGTGACGAATGACGACGACATATCAAAGAAGTTAAAAGCCTTAAAGGCTATAAACTTTTCCAAGATTTTTGATCTCTCGAACGTTTTGAGAAAGCTAAAGGCATAAAAAGCCTTAGCTTTTATGAAAAGCATGAAAATCCAAAAGCATAAGAGAACGTATGCACATTGAAAAACTATATAAGGAGATGAGAATGGAGAGTTAAGGGCCTTTCTCCCTTGCTTACAATTGTATTATGTGAGAGAGGAGAGTGGAGGGTCGCATGCTAGAGTAAGCTCTTGTCATGCCAATTTGGAAGTTGAAGAATTTGGATTTGTGGTGCCGAGTGTCGGCTCAAGGTTGTTAAGGTACGAGAATATATTTCACTTGGTTTATTTTCAAATTGTTGGTTTTTTTGTTATGTAGTGGTTGTGTGATGCTCTATTCGAATTTGGATTTGAATTGTCTTGAGCTACAAGAGGCGTTGTTTAATGTTTTGTTTTTCATGTGTGGTTCGTGTGGTATCTGTCAAAACATTTAAATTTTTGTATTGTGTTGTGTATCCGACAAAGTTTATTACCCCAACTGGCACTCCTTAACGTCTCGTTATCAGGTTGTGAGTGAGGCTTGCTATCAATCACCGCTCATGTAACATCTCTTTTTTGGTGCCCCCGCTGAGGAATTCGAAAAGTTTTTGACTTTGTGCGTGATTTGTGGATTGATTTCTTGTTTATAATCGTTTTTTCGATGGCTAGTTCTTGTCCTGAATTATATGGAAAGAAGGGAGAGGATCCTCAGCGATTCCTCAAAAAAATAGAGCTTGGATATATTATCCAACGAATAAATGACTCAACCCTGAAACTCCAAATTCTGAAATTTCTATTGTTGGATGAAGGTCGTAATTGTTTTGAAGATTATGAAAAGACCCTTAGATTGAGAAATCCTCCGGTTCCTATGCTCATGTTCCTATGGAATATGAAGCAACTAAGTAGGCGTTCCTTGACCGTTTTAATGAAACTGAGACTTCCCAGGACCTTTGGAGAAAAATAAGAACTTGCCAGAAGAGAGAAGACCAGGCCATAGAAATTTTGGCCATGGAGTACGCTAGACTTTGGGATCGTTGGAATGTATCTTTAGGCCTAGGAGAGAGAGCCCCGGAAATGTTGAAAATCAAACATTTCATTGAAAAATTGCAAGGAGAGGTGAGGACAAAATTGAAAGTTAAAGAACCTAGTACTTTTGAAGAAGCTGTGATGATTTTCGTAGAAAAAGAGAGAAAATTTGAGAAATTTAAAAAAAGAGATCAATCAGGAAAATTTAGGAAGTGGGAGAGGAGTAAATGGTAGAGAATATTTTTGTAGACCGATGATGACTTCTTTCCTGTGGAGAGTTAGGTCATGTGAGTATAAATTGTCCTTATCCGCCTAGAGCGGGAGGGGATATGTATCCTTTACCTCAAAATTTTCTTAACAGACAGAATGATTTTGGGATAGAAAATAAAAATGAGTCTAGCTCTCAAGAACCTAAGTTGACTGAAGAAGAGAGGAAAAAGTGCTATAAATTGTATTCTTTTAGAAAATAAAAAAAAAGAAAATAAAATTGTTGATGTAATGTATGCAATTAAAAGAATAAGAGATATTGAGAGAGATGAACCTGAAACTAGTAAGGCCGGTGAGGAAAAAGGAAGAAAAACAAAGAGGGGAGAGAAGAAAGAGAAGAGAGAGGAAAATAAATCGAGAGCGCCTAGGAAACATTATCATGTTACTGATATTCCTTTGGGAGAAGGAGAGAGTGATTATGACCTAAAAAAGGATATGATGGGTAAGAAAGCTGATATATCTTTTGCCTAGTTGATGGAGTTGTGCCCTAAGATGAAAGGACAATGGAAGAAATTAGTGAATCCGTCGAAGTACAAGGAAAAAAAGAAAGGAACAGTGAGAGTTTTGAGTATTGAAGAATTGCCTGATATTTGTCCTATTGTTGATGCATGGTATAAGAATCAGAACATAGGAGAATCATATATTGATGGAGGAGCACAAATTAGTGTGATTACTCAGGCTTGTGTTGAGCAATTTGGACCTCAAATCATCGAAGGGTCTAAATTTCAAATCAGGCTTGCTAATCATGCTAAAGTGAAGTGCTTAGGTATGATTCAAAATTTGGAAGTGAAGGTTTATGGAGTCTCTATAAAAATTGATTGTCATGTTATGCCAGCAGGGTTGGAAGCTTTTTCGCTTATATTGGGTAGACCTTGGCTTAGGAAAGTAAGAGCAATTCAAGACTAGGGAAAAGGGATAATAACAATTTATGATCGAAGGGGATTACCGAAGAAGTTTGACATGTCTTCGAGAAAGGAACTTGTGAATGAAGAAGATTCTGAAGAAGAAAATGAGGAATGGAGTGATAGCTCTTCTGAGGAAGATGATAGTGAGGATGAGAGTTCAGAGAGTGATTCTGATAGGGAGATGTCATCTGTTGCAGTTGAGTTAGTGAGTTTTGAGAGAGAGGAGGAGAGAATTGAGGATGAATTTTTGAGTCTTTTAGAAGACATGAGGGGAAGGGCTTAGAAACTAAAAGGTTTCAAGATGAAGTTGAGAATTCAAATTTATTACCTAATGAGTTTGTTGAGATTTGTTGTGAGTTTGATGATCAAGAGAGTATTGAGGTTTTAGGTTCTGACTCATGTTGTGATTTTGGTGTTGGTGTTGTTGAATCAGTTGAGTCTTGTGAGTTATTTGGTGATGTTTTGAGTAGCCTTGGAGAGGCTTTTGTTTGTGGTGTTGATGATGTGGTTTTGAGTAGACCTAATCTCTTACTCCTTGATAGTTTCGATGATGATTTTTTGGTTGTTTTCACCACAACAAAAACGAGGCATAGACGCGCAAAGTCGGGCGCGTCTATCATTGCGTCTATATGCGCGTGTAAATAGACACGAATTTTGTGTCTATATATCCGCACAGATAGACACAAATATAGACGCATTTGCAGACGCGTAATTATTTAATCACCTAAAATTGGACTTAATATAATAAAAAAACTAGAGTTAATAATTATTTTTGCATTGCTCTCTAATGAATGGTAGTTCCTCTAGTTGACAAGCCTGATATAAGTAATTAGTGGCAAGCGACACAAACCTTATTATATAATTAGTAGAAAGCATTGCATGTATCTCGTAATTTCTCTACTTGAAGATGATAAAAAATACTTCCTTTTTATTATGAAAAATTCAATTTAGCTTTAAACTTGACTATTGATTCTTGAGTATGCACATGTGCGTATGATATTTTCCATAGAATTAAGAATACACATTGAATCATTAAGTGAATTAAGTATGTTACAGTGAATGATCCATCTCATCTTCAATGAGATCAGCCCTTGCTAAACTATCTACTTCTAGGTCTATGTTACCAAGAGGTAACGAAACAAATAAGTCTATCCCATTATAGATGTGTTGCTATATTGCTCAATAACTTCATCATCATCAACCACATTATTATCATCTTCTGCGTTTCCTTGAACATCCTCACGAGGTTCATCTTGTACTATATCACACATATCATCCATTATGGTGTCATCATGTACATCATCATTAATTGTTGGATTGTCATCTGCTATCTCTATGTCTGTAATATTATCATATATTGGTTTTGAATGATTAGATATAGGGATGACATACCACCATTGGTTATTGTTTACCATTGGATGATACACAACCTGTATTTGAAAAACAAAAGCAAGAAACTTAAATACTTATTATATTGTGTATATGTACCACATGTATACATATAAAAAAATTAGCTTTTACATATATACCTGCTCGCATTGTTGAGGTAGTACTAATGCGTCATTCTTGTTTTGGTGAAATTTTATAGAGTCAATGGTTACAAAACCACTTGGATGACATCTGATCGTGCAATGCTCACCATTTGTTACCACTTCTTTAGACCACTTCACATCTAGTACATATATAAAGAATCATCTAAAGTCAAGCTTCAGAATATCTTGGATCAAGCCACAATAACCTTCCATGGTACCATTGGCATCCTCGAAGTGAGCAAGGACACCACAATCTTGGGTATTTCTCTTTTCATCTATACGTTGAGTTTGAAGATGTTTACCCTGACACCAAATAGCATTGAATAATGTGCACTAGTAGTAAAAGATTAAGATAAAAAATATCAATTTATTATATAAAATATAACTAGAAACAAATTAATTGATAGTACGTCTCACCTTTGATAAGCAACCTCATGCGTATTCCCACTCTTCTTGAGATATATTAATTTCCTCCTCTTTTTCCATTCTCTCCATTTCCTCATGTAACCAATCTATATCAATATGATGTGGGAGCGCATTTAGACGATCTGGAAATGAGACATTACGTCCATATCTGGTGCAAAATGCTTGTCTTTTGCTTTTTCTTCTTGCCCTTGCTTCATTATATAGTGTCACCCATTTGCTCATTACATCACTATTGAGCACACAAAAACTATTTAACTTACGAAGTTCTTCTTTTGTTAGCACTTTACTCATTCCTTTTCCTTGAGGTATTGTAGAGGTCATCCTCAAGTCTTCATTGTCTTTCCATAGTCGTGGTTGAGAGGAGTCCACTTCAGCAAGATATTTAGAGATATAAACAAGGGATGATTGCACTAACCAACCCTCAGCCATGCTTCCCTCAGGCCGTGCTTTTTGCCTCACAAAATCTTTCAAGGTTTTTATGAAGCGCTCAAGAAAAAACATCCACCTTGCATGAACTGCCCCACAAAGTGCGATCTCATCAATCAAATGTACGAGTAAATGTAATTGAGTAGTCAAAATGGAGCGAGGAAAAATTTCCTCCACCAAACAAACCACCTCAACAAATAATACTCGAGCATCTTGCAATGTGTTTGGATCAATTTCTTTCGAGCTCACGTATCTGTCAGTATGTATTTGTCAATTGTTTATTTTTGTGTAGAAATTCAAAGAGGTTCACTACATGATGTATGCAATATATAATGAAAAAATACAATGTATACACACCTCACAAGCTCTCCCATCTTTCAAATGATATCATGTATATCTTTGGATACACAATGGGATATGCTAGTAGGAAGTACGAACTGAATGTAAATAATATTCATAGATCAAATGATTAGTTGAGAAAAAAGTCATCATACCCCAAAGTTTACACATAGTTACTCCACTAATTACTATATTCATGGTTAGAGATACCCTTACTTGAATCATTTTGTGCCAATCGTGGGACTTCAAACCAGATAGTTGCTCCACACCTCTTTTCTTTTTCTTTATGAAGGCTCCCTTGAGATATCTCATACATCCTGTGGGTGTTCGAAAGCTACATATTTGTTCTTTCACTATTTTTTCCTCGTTCTTTGATAATATCCAAGGTGCATGGGGTAGCTCAATCTTTCCTCTGGGTCCAATGCGTGGCCAGGCTCGTCTCATGCGACCAATGTTATGTAAATCCTCCCTTACATTGACTGAATCACGAGCCCCTATCAAGAGATCCCATAATGTAGATACAACATTTTTGAATATGTGCATGGGGTCCAATAGGTGATTGATCTTGAGTTCAGTCCAATACAAAAGACGAAAAAATATAGAGAACCTAACAAACAAACAATATATTATGTACACAATTCATCATGCTAAATACTTTAAAGTCAATTGAGAGAAATATACTTCTTACCGACTCATGCCGAGTGGAGGGTGGCTGTCGGCATTAATCCATCTCTCCTTCCAATCTCGAATGGTTAGAGATTGTGGAGTCATTCCATTAGTAGGGAGAATATATTTGGGATGGTCAGTAGGAAGAAATCGATGATGATTGTCATAGATAACCTTCTTTAAACGTGCCGGCCTAGAGGAAACTAGAGAGGGACCGCAAATAGGACATGCATGATATCTTGATGTGGTTAAACCTGAACAAACAAGTGAATTAATAACATGCAATTGATTCAAGTCTTGAATTTCAAATATAGAGTTATATACGTGTACCTGAACACTCTCCATATCCTGGAAAGTCATGCATGGTCCATAACAACATGGCCTTCAACATGAAATCTCTAGAGGATGTAGATGCACTTGTATCTTGCACCTCAATACCTTCCCATAACATTTCTAACTCTTCAATCAAAGGCTCTAAGTAAATGTCCATGTTTTTTACCTTGTGCTTTCCAGGAATCAAAAGGGACAACATTACATGTCCCTTTTTAATTGCCATGGATGGAGGAATATTATAGTTCACCAATACCACTGGCCATAAACTGTATGATGTGCTTTTGATGCCAAATGGATTGATTCCATCCATACCTAAACCAAATATCAAATTTCTTGGCTCTTCTTTGAAAATGGGCCACAAGTTGTCTATCTGTTGCCATGCCGGTGTGTCTGCATGGATCCTCCATTTTCCATCACTTGAACGATGACTAGCATGCCATGACATGAGCTTTCCAATAGACTTACACTTGAACATAAGTTGAATACGTGGAACAATCGAAAAATGCCACAAAACCTTACGAGGCACATCCATTGACTTCATCTCCACTTCGTATCTTGATTTGCCACAAACAGGACACTCTCGTGCAAGCTCATGAATCCCACGAAATAAGACACAATCATTGACACATACATGAATCTTGACATAATCGAGGCCTCCTAGAGATGTCAAGTAATGTCTTGCTTGCTCTCTCTTAGTTGACAATTTATTTCCTTCTGAAAGCATTTATGATAATAAACTACATATATTTTTAAAAGTGAGTTAAAAAACCAGCAACATATATTTGTGTCTGATTTCAAAATAGAACAATTAATATTATGATTCATAATCCAAACTGAATTGATACCTACTTCAATAACGCATTCAAACTGACATTACTCCATCCATAAATTGTTTGCAAGTTAAGTATCTCGAGGGATACACAAAGAACGGAGTATGTACAACCTTCATATAATGGCGTAGATGATGCTACGTATAGTGGGTCATCTGGCTTCGTAGAGTGACCTTCTCCCTGAACCGGTTGCGAAAATAGATCGTGTACCATGTTGTCCAAAATCTCATCCTCTACAACTTGATGGGGCATTTCATGAGGGCTACTATCATGGTCATCAGTCTCCACTCTTCTTGAAGACTGTGCCTCCTCGCGTCGATGTTTTGCAGCCTCTCGACGCTCGGAAGGGAGCATCTGAGGATGTGGCACCGCATCCTGCTCAACCACAAAAGGGAGTTACATGTACGTTGATATATATTGAGTAACATAGACTAGCAATCTTAGTGTTAAAAACAATGAATACCGGTGATTTTTCTCGGTCCCATTCTCCATACATACTGAGGTGTGACATTGCAACTCGACGTGCTTGAAAAATACACCCTCGACAACGATCACACATGCGTTTAATTTTTTGTCATAGCCATGCATCTCGATTATGAAGACGTAATGTTTCATCCTCACTTGAGGATGTGCTCGTTGACTCATCAACATGCACCCCACTAGGTGATGATGACGACATGATTAAACCTAATTCATGATAACATCAAATTTGTTATTCATATGTTTGCATAAAAACTTCAAGGCATATTAATTATGCTAAGATCTCAATTTTAAATACACAAACCTTATCATATATACATAAAAACTTATGATAAGAACTTACTATCAAAACTTATCTTAAATACAAAAACTCATGATAAAAATGCAAGCACGCTAAATGCACGTCTATACCTGCATCTAACTACGCTGTCGTGCTGCTGCGCATCCAAGCCATAAACACCTCCATTTTTGTTGTGCATCTGTGTTATCTTTTTGCGTGTGTTTCATTGTGTTTGAGTGCTGCATTATCTTTCCGTCCTTTTCAGTACCCGCATCCAATGAACATACTCCACTTGTGTGTTTGTGTTTGTGTGTGTTTCTGTTTGTGTGCATGTTGTGTGTATGTCAGAAAAATATGAAAAACTGATGCCAAAGAGTAATATTATGCTGTCAATTTCAATGATGAATTCCAAGAAAAGTGCAGGAAACCGTGGAATCAAAGGAAGCTTTGTAGAAGTCGACATTGAAGCTATGAAGATAAAGGTTACACGTGATCAAGGCCGACGTAATATGCGGGACAAAGCATTTTTGAAGAAGATACATTAGCACTACATGCCATGGAGAAGAAGGGTTCATATGCCTTTGCCTTTGATGGAAGGAATCTCTACAGCTGTCTCAAAGACTGTATCCCATAGAACGTGTCAAGCTTCGACAACGATAGCTATTGGGCCAAGTTTGCTGGTGTTATCTTCATGTGCAACAACCATACCAAGCAAGAGTGTTTTTGACATAAGGTTTTTGGTTTGCCACTTGTTGCAAGAAGAGATCTGGTGGAGCAGGTTACCCCTGGCACGCTCTTGTTCTTATTCAATTTTGATACAATGGAATTGTATGGAATCTACGAGGCTATTTCTCATGGTGGAATGGACCTTGAACTCAATGCATTTTGAAATTCCCAAGGGTCATATCCCGCACAAGTTTAAACACTTGTTCAATTATTTTGCCCGACGGAACCACCACGAAAAAGGATAGATCCTGAATTGGTCTCTGACAGAAGGTATCAGGAAAAGCAACCTAGACTGCTGCTTTCTCAGTGGATAGGGCTGGACATGCCTCTCTTCTTCCAAGCAAAGCGTCTGGTTTTTTTTAGAGTAAAAAAGGAGGCATAGCGCCTCACCCCTGTTTTTGGATCCGCTATAATCGGTGGACTACGCCATCACCTTTAGTGGGAACTTCTCGATCCTGAATCATTTTCAATCTGGAAAACTACAGGGAATTTTCCATTCCAGGGCATATCTCTGGTTTCTGAGAAGTTTAATTCATCGAATCCTATTCGCTCCCTCACCCATCCTCCCCTTTGTACATTCCTGCGTTCTGAAAGGCGGCAGATGATCGAGATGAAGAGCTTGATGCGAATGAGATGACCTCTGGGTCGATGGAGAATGCAAAGAAAAAGCAGTACAGAAGCGGATTGAGACCCCGAATGGCAAACAAGTTACCTACAGCAAGCGCCGATCGGGCCTCGAGAAGATGACCAAGGAGCTCGCCACGCTCTGCGACATCGATATCCTTCTCATCTTGTTTTTTTCCCCCCTGGCAAATTGAGTTGGATCAATGGGACCAGAAGCCTTCCAGAGGATGCCATAATGAGATTTGCAAATCTAGCACCTCAAGAGAGGGCCAAAAGGAAAGTTGAAGCTTTGGAGCAACTCAAACGTGTGTTCAAGAAGCTCGATCATGAGTGCACCAACACCTAGTCTTGAGAGTCTGCACCACCATTTGCAAGATCTTCAGGTGTATTACTATAACTTGCAACAAAGATTGAGATTATATGAATCATTCCAAACAATAGAGGATGCAAACGAGCTAGAGGAAAAATAGCAATGTCGCCTAAAAGAGCTGCGGCTGCAAAGGCAACTACTGGAGTCAAGCCATCAGGTCGTTCTTTACAGCCAACTAGCACAGCAGATTTATCCAGAAAGTCTCCTAAATATGGCAGTCTTAGATGCTGCATCTTAAGCAACTTGGGAAGCAGACCAAAGATCAAACAATGTGATGGCTCTTCAGCCAGAAACAAATCCAATGCTTGGTCAAAGTGACCCAAATAATGGTTCAGATTGTATGCCCAGTGGTATTATGCCTTATGAAAAGCAGTTGGAAGGAAGAGTCTGATGATAAGAAAGAGAAAATGAGCATTAGGCCTCAAATTTCAACGTTTGCTGAAGTGTTCATTTGGAAGGCCTTAGAGAAGGGTTACCCACCAGAGTCTTTGAGGAACTTCCCACTTCATTGGTCCTCTTCTGTTCTCTTTCAGCTCTTCTTCTATGCCCTTAGGCCAAAAGTTATATGCTGAAGGACTTGAACAAAATTTTATCCAGGTTTATGGGAGTTCAGCAATGCTGAGGAACAGGTGGCCCTTGATGTTGCTCTGATTTATACATGGGTTTGGAGACTATTTGTGAACCTTCTGCTGTCTACCTTTGTTAGTGGCTTGAAAGTTTGAGCTTGCTTAAGAGCCTTGGAGTAAAGCCAAAAGTTACATGTTGAAGGACTTGAACAAATTTTGTTTATTGGCAGTTTCTTTGTTGTAACTCTACAAACTTGACAAGCAATATAGTGAACTTTGGCATCAAAAATTCGATTTCTTCTTGTTAGCCTCTTTTCTTGCTGCAACTTGAACTCCGTGTTCAGCAGCTCTTACACGAACTCTATGACATTTCTGGTGAACTCGACGTGAAAGTGTTGTGTCAATTTTCAGCAAGATGGGAGACTCGCAAGAAGAGATGACAGATGACAATGTCATGAAGCATCTGTTTCAGTCATTTACAACCTATATGCAATAGCAAGCTCACACGAAACGTGATAGTGATGCCATGGATGCCTTGAAAGCTGTCCAACAGGAGATGAAGCAGTTCAACGGCCAACAAGTTTCAACTTACCTGCATTTGTATGAAGAAAAGATGAAGTTTTTTGGGGTTTCTCAAGATGTTTGGAGCCGCTACTTCTTGCGGATCGTGGTTCGCGCGCTTGAAGTCCGAATTTCAGAAATTCAAGGAACACATGCTGGTTGGACAGAGTTTAAGAAGGCATTAAAAGATGAATATTTCTTGGAGGATACATGTCTTATGAACCGCAGGAATTTCTTAGCATGGGTTTCTATGCCTAATAAGGGACTTTCAGTTACCGCCCTTCTGCGAGAGTTTGAGAGCCGCTATGATCAGTTGGATGGAACTGAGCAGCAAGCTTTGGAGATGCAGAAAGTGGAATTATTTTTACAAGCTGCTGATGCTGATTTACAGGAAAAGTTGGATGATCTTTTGGAAGATCAAGCTACTGATTCAGGTTTAAAGACCGAGTGGCGACATGTCATTGATGCTGTGAATGAGCTTGTTAAGAAGCAGTGGAGGAGGGTACGATTGCATCGTAATACAGGATCTATTTCTGAAAAATCCTTGGAGACCTCTACTTCTACCCCTGCTGCAAGTTCTATGCCTAAGCCTACTCCTCCTGTTGTAAATCTACCAGTTCCTGCTACTCCAGTGCCCTTATCCGTAGATGATGTTATTAAAGGCTTGGCAGAATTGACGATAGAGGCAGTCAAAGCTGAAGTTGGGAAGTTAAAAGAGCAACTTATGTCAGTACCTGTTGTAGCACCTGCTCCAGTGACTGCTTTTCCAGCTGGCCAAAGAAAAGGGAGACGATGTATTTGGTGCGATAGTACAGAGTACCAATACTGCAGAGATTGTGATGCTTTTCAAGAAGGGCATAAGAAGAACGTAGTGTTTTGGGGACAAGATGGGAAGATATGGCTGACAGAGACTGGTGCTCCTCTTGACACAAAATTTGTTAAGGGAGGCATGAAGAAGCTCGTTGATGATATGGCTGCGCGATCAGCTTATGTGAGTGTTAGAGGAGATGCTTCAGCTTATGGAGTCCAGCTTGAGCAGAAATCAGATGGAGACTCAGCCTTATGGTCCTCTGCCTTGGAGATAGCGAGAAGAGGGAAAGTTCAGGCATCCACTATGACTTGTGTGGGCTCTAGCATCCAAGGAGAAACGGGATGGGATTCTCCTGTTGACATGTATTCTATTTTTGCTTATATGGCGAAAACACACGGTTTAGATGCCATGGTTGAGGAAAAGAGAAGAAGAGATGAGGAGGGTCTTAGCACCTCCAAAAAGACTAGAGAGGGTGACTTTGTTTCACCACCTGTTACAGCTCCACCTATGACGAGTTCTCCAGCACAATCAGGTCCTGAGCAACCTATGGGAGACAAACAGATGAAAGAAAAGAGACAACCAAGAAAGGAGCCAGGATTCAAGCTCTTGTCAGACCTTGATATGCAGACGGATATGAGTAAGATTTTTCATGAAAGAATTTTAAATAGTGAAGTCACTTTTACTGTTGGTGAAGCTCTTGGGATTGCTAGAAGAGAAATACAGGATCAGATACAGGATCTTTTGCGGAGGAAACGACATGCAATGGAAGGACCTGCTTTACAGGGGTTATGGCATGGAGCTCTTGGGGAAGAGCATGATGATACAGTGATGGTTGAGAATGCTTCTGTCAATCCGCAGTTGGAGAAATAGTTCAGCCTATGCAGTATGAAGATGATGATACCCCTATCCTCATTCCTCGCATCCATTTTTCATGTAGTCATTGGGCTAGAGCAACCACTGAGATGGTGGTAAGAATTGGAGAGAAACAGATTCCTTTGGTCGCTTTAGTCGATCATGGTTCTGAAATTAATCTTATTGCTCGAGGTGTTTATGAGAGTGGCAAGTGGCCTATGGATGCAGAGCATGGCTGGCGCATGAGAGCAGCCAATAATACTTCTGGTGATATGTATGATGTTTGTCCGAGCATCAGAATTTTGTATTGGTAATGTTGAAGAGGATTATCATTGCTTTGTTCGGGATTCTTGCTCTTATCCGATTATTCTTGGACAGGCTTTCATTACAGAAGCAAGAATGGAGACGAAAGTGATGGATGATGGCTCAGCCTATGCATGGATACGCAGTAAAGATGGTATGCGAGCTGTTCAGTTTATGACTGTTGGAGTAAATCATCCGAGAAACAGGGACTCCTTGCGTGAGGCACCACTACCTGCGAAGGAGTTGGATTTTCATTGGGTACCGCTGTCTTGCGACATGCCAATGGTACGGAGCGGAGAAAAGAGGAGATCTCGCCTCCTGGTAGCAATTCTTTCTCCACTAATTTTGTTGGTTTTTCTTCAGATAGTTCAGTGAGTTATCAGAAAATTTCAGATTTGTCTAGAGCTGCCAGGCAGTACATTGGTCATAAGGAGAAAGAGTTGAAGATTGCAAGTATTTTGCAAGCAGAAGAGCATGTGGATGGGCTGTATAAGGAATGTCTTATGCAGATACATTGTCTGAGATGGAAAATATGCTGAAAACTGATGTATATAAGGGTTCAAGGATCATACCTGTGCAAACCTTGGATATGTATCAGGAAATTTCTGATTTTATGCTGAAAACTGAGTTAGAGGCTGAGAAAACTCAGCAAACCGAATCTATGGCTGATCTTGATCAGCTTTCAGAGTTGCAGAGGGCTGAAACCTTTCAGCCAGCAGAGTTAAATGCTGGAAAAATTCAGCATATAGAGTATGAGGCTGCATCATGGTAGTCCATAGAGCAGAGGGCTGAAACCATTCAGCCAACAGAGTTTAATGCTGAAAAATTTCAGCATACAGAGTTTCAGGCTGTACCCATGCAGTCCATAGAGCAAAGGGCTGAAATCTTTCAGCCAACAGAGTTGAGAGTTGCTGAAAAATTGCAAAAATTGCAGCAAAGAAAAGAGTGCCTGACTGATGCCAAGGTTGACACGAAGTATAAAACAATTGATAAGAAGGTTAAGCCGGTTGCAGGGCCACTTCCTCCTGATAGTGATGAGCAGATAGAAAAAGCTATGAAGCAGCCTATGTTGAGAGATCCTGCAAATATTGGACATAAATTTACAGCTGAAACTCTTGCAGAATTGAAGATTGGAAATGATGATTTCTTGCTTCCAGTGGAAAAAGAATGTTTTAGAGAGATGCTTGGACGACATGGTAAGGCATTTGCTTTCTTTCCTCATGAAATTGGCTGCATTAGTCCCGAATTGGTTGCGCCTATGGTCATCTTCACTATTCCTCATGTGCCATGGAATATACGTCCTATACCTATGCCTAGAGCACACTTGCCAAAAGCTAATAGAGTTGCTGAATGAGAAGATTAAGATGGGAATTTTGGAACCCTCTTCTGCGCCCTATTCTAACAGGTGGTTTACTGTACCAAAGAAGAATGGTACCTTGAGATTTATTCAGGATATGCAGCCCGTGAATAGAGTGACAATCAGGAATGTGGGAACAGGTCCAGTTGTGGATGAGTTTGCTGAGGCTTTTGCAGGACGAGCCATCTATTCCCTAGGTGACTTGTATTCAGGTTATGACCAGTTTCAGCTTGCCTTGGAAAGCAGGGATATTACTACTATGCAGACACCTATTGGTCTTGTGAGAATGTGTACCTTGCCTCAAGGTGCCACCAACTCAGTTGCTCATATGATGAATGCTATGCATAGCGTTCTGCGAGACTATATTTCGCAATATACCATGCCTTTCTTAGATGATGTGCCTATTAAGGGTTGTGCAGAAGAAGAAAAGAATGAGAGTCTTGATTTGCGAGGATGTAGACAGTTTGTGGCTGAACACTTGGTTGCTTGTGAGCAAATATTGACACGATTGGAGGAGGTGAATTTGACTCTTTCAGGGCTGAAATCTGTCTTTGGTGTTAATGAATTTATCATAGTTGGGCATATGGTTGGTTATTATGGCAGAAAGCCTTCACCTGCAAAGGTGGATGCCATAAGCAGGATTGCAGAGTATTGCTCGACTACTTTAGAGGTGCGGAGATTTGTGGGAGCTTGTGTATTTTACATGATTTGGATTCCTCATTTTGCTCACATTGCAGATGTTCTCTATCAGCTGCTTCGAAAGGGGCAGAAGTTTCATTGGGATGAGAAGCATTCGAAAGCCATGCATAAACTCAAGAAGCTGTTGCAGTCAACTCCTACTCTTCGCAAGACGGATTATCAGTGAGGACGGCCAATCATGTTGACAGTTGATACTAGCCCTATTGGCATAGGTTGGGCAGTGGGGCAGGATGATGCTGATGGGAATAGATATGCAATCCGCTTTGGAGCTAAAGTTCTTAATGAGCGGCAGAGGAGATATCCGCAGATTAAAAGAGAGTTGTGGGGAGTAGTCACTGCATTGAAGTGTGATAAAGAGTGTTTTATTGGTGCTTCAGTTGTTGTGGAAACAGATTGCTTGCCTTTGCTTGGCATGATTACTAGCTGTTCGACTCCAGATATAGCGATACTTTGGTGGATTGCCTACATCAAATCATTGAATCCAGAATTTTGACATATAGCAGGAAAAAATAATCCAATTGTTGCTGACATGCTGTCTAGAGCGAGATATGAGGATGAGGAGTCAATGCTTGTAGAAGATGATGAGACAGAGTTTGCAGCTTCTGTCCTTGTTCATGATTGTCATGTGTCTACTGTTGAAGCCTTTACTGAAGAACTCTATGTTGACGAGTGGCTGCAAATTGGTCAGTATCTGAGTTCATTAACTCGAAGAGCTGATTGGACAGATGATGTATTCAAGAAAATCAGAAGAAAGGCTTATGGGTATTTCTTGAAAGATGGTTTTCTTTGGAAGTATCCAAAGAAGAGAGGCGGCCTACCCTTGAGAATAGTTTGTGAGGCAGCGATGCAGATATAGATTATGCGAGAGTTTCATGAGAGTTCTTGGGCTGGACATAGAGATGTGTCGGCTACCTATGAGAAAATCAAAGAAAGATACTGGTGGAAAGGGATGTATAAAGATGTTTTCCACTTTGTGGAGACTTGCAGGTACTGTCAGCTTTACTCTTTAGTGCGGCATCGTGATGAGTCGCATCCGACCTATCCACTATGTATGCATTATAAGTGGGTGGTAGACTTGGTTACTTTGCCAATGGGACTTTGGCAAATGAGATATCTTGTCTTGGCTAGGGAGGATCTTACAAACTATGTTGAAGGCAGATCTTTGCGGACGAAGACCACCACTACAGTATGTAAATTCTTGTTCGAAGAAATATTTTGCAGGTATGGATGTATAGGCAAGATTACAGCTGATCGTGGACAGTTAGATGCAGACGAAGCTAGAGAATTTTTCTAACGGCTTGGGATTAAGTTGGCTCTTACTACTGCCTATAATCTAGAGGGGAATGGCAAGAGCGAAAGAGGACATCCGCTGATAGTTAAGGCATTGGCAAAAGCTTGTAGAGGTCGGATTGGAGATTGGCCGAGATTACTACCTTTTGCATTGTGGGCAGACAGCTCTACATATAGCGTGGCTACTGGATATATGCCTGCAGAGTTGATCTATGGGCAAAAACCTGTCATGCCTACTGAAATCTGTGCTCTCACGTGGAGTGCTCTTCCATGGCATGAGAATTTATCAAGAGAGGAGCTTCTAGCTCTTCGGATTCGTCAACTAGAGAGAAGGACAGAAGATGTGCAGCTAGCAGTTGATCGTTTAAAGGCAGCCCGACTCAGAAACAAGGACAGGTTTGATTTGAGGCATCGCTTGCGGCCTAGAGCCATAAAAGAGGGAGATTGGGTTCTAGTCTACGACAGTAGCCTAGAGAATCAACATAGCAGCATGCGAAAAATGGTTCAAAGATGGTTTGGACCGTATGAGGTGAAACAGGTTTTTGACAATGCTACCTATGAGTTGGCTGAATTGGATGGGACGGTATTGAGGGTGCCCATTGCTGGAAAACGAGTCAAGATTTTCAAGAGAAGAGAAGATGAAGAGTATGCACTTGAAGCATTGGCAGAAGAAGAGCAGTCAGAAGAAATTCTAACAGAAGAAGCAGAGAATATGGATGATGAAGCTGATGGAGAAACAGGTCTACCGGAAACTGATGCATTGGACCTGTTTGTGGACTTGGATGATCCTGGATAGTTGGCTCATTCGGAGGATGCGCAGGTTTAGAGGGGGTGGATGTCGTGTTGCTGCGCATCCGAGCCATAAACACCTCCATTTTTGTTGTGCATATGTGTTATCGTTTTGCGTGTGTTTCATTGTGTTTGACTGCTGCATTATCTTTCCGTCCTTTTCAGTACCCGCATCCAATGAACATACTCCACTTGTGTGTTTGTGTTTGTGTGTGTTTCTGTTTGTGTGCATGTTGTGTGTATGTCAGAAAAATATGAAAAACTGATGCCAAAGAGTAATATTATGCTGTCAATTTCAATGATGAATTCCAAGAAAAGTGCAGGAAACCGTGGAATCAAAGGAAGCTTTGTAGAAGTCGACATTGAAGGTATGAAGATAAAGGTTACACGTGATCAAGGCCGACGTAATATGCGGGACAAAGCATTTTTGAAGAAGATACATTAGCACTACATGCCATGGAGAAGAAGGGTTCATATGCCTTTGCCTTTGATGGAAGGAATCTCTACGGCTGTCTCAAAGCCTCATAGAACGTGTCAAGCTTCGACAACGATAGCTATTGGGCCAAGTTTGCTGGTGTTATCTTCATGTGCAACAACCATACCAAGCAAGAGTGTTTTTGACATAAGGTTTTTGGTTTGCCACTTGTTGCAAGAAGAGATCTGGTGGAGCAGGTTACCCCTGGCACGCTCTTGTTCTTATTCAATTTTGATACAATGGAATTGTATGGAATCTACGAGGCTATTTCTCATGGTGGAATGGACCTTGAACTCAATGCATTTCGAAATTCCCAAGGGTCATATCCCGCACAAGTTTAAACACTTGTTCAATTATTTTGCCCGACGGAACCACCACGAAAAAGGATAGATCCTGAATTGCTCTGACAGAAGGTATCAGGAAAAGCAACCTAGACTGCTGCTTTCTCAGTGGATAGGGCTGGACATGCCTCTCTTCTTCCAAGCAAAGCGTCTGGCTTTTTTTAGAGTAAAAAAGGAGGCATAGCGCCTCACCCCTGTTTTTGGATCCGCTATAATCGGTGGACTACGCCATCGCCTTTAGTGGGAACCTCTCGATCCTGAATCATTTTCAATCTGGAAAACTACAGGGAATTTTCCATTCCAGGGCATATCTCTGGTTTCTGAGAAGTTTAATTCATCGAATCCTATTCGCTCCCTCGCCCATCCTCCCCTTTGTACATTCCTGCGTTCTGAAAGGCGGCAGATGATCGAGATGAAGAGCTTGATGCGAATGAGATGACCTCTGGGTCGATGGAGAATGCAAAGAAAAAGTAGTACAGAAGCGGATTGAGACCCCGAATGGCAAACAAGTTACCTACAGCAAGCGCCGATCGGGCCTCGAGAAGATGACCAAGGAGCTCGCCACGCTCTGCGACATCGATATCCTTCTCATCTTGTTTTTTTCCCCCCTGGCAAATTGAGTTGGATCAATGGGACTAGAAGCCTTCCAGAGGATGCCATAATGAGATTTGCAAATCTAGTACCTCAAGAGAGGGCCAAAAGGAAAGTTGAAGCTTTGGAGCAACTCAAACGTGTGTTCAAGAAGCTCGATCATGAGTGCACCAACACCTAGTCTTGAGAGTCTGCACCACCATTTGCAAGATCTTTAGGTGTATTACTATAACTTGCAACAAAGATTGAGATTATATGAATCATTCCAAACAATAGAGGATGCAAACGAGCTAGAGGAAAAATAGCAATGTCGCCTAAAAGAGCTGCGGCTGCAAAGGCAACTACTGGAGTCAAGCCATCAGGTCGTTCTTTACAGCCAACTAGCACAGCAGATTTATCCAGAAAGTCTCCTAAATATGGCAGTCTTAGATGCTGCATCTTAAGCAACTTGGGAAGCAGACCAAAGATCAAACAATGTGATGGCTCTTCAGCCAGAAACAAATCCAATGCTTGGTCAAAGTGACCCAAATAATGGTTCAGATTGTATGCCCAGTGGTATTATGCCTTATGAAAAGCAGTTGGAAGGAAGAGTCTGATGATAAGAAAGAGAAAATGAGCATTAGGCCTCAAATTTCAACGTTTGCTGAAGTGTTCATTTGGAAGGCCTTAGAGAAGGGTTACCCACCAGAGTCTTTGAGGAACTTCCCACTTCATTGGTCCTCTTCTGTTCTCTTTCAGCTCTTCTTCTATGCCCTTAGGCCAAAAGTTATATGCTGAAGGACTTGAACAAAATTTTATCCAGGTTTATGGGAGTTCAGCAATGCTGAGGAACAGGTGGCCCTTGATGTTGCTCTGATTTATACATGGGGTTGGAGACTATTTGTGAACCTTCTGCTGTCTACCTTTGTTAGTGGCTTGAAAGTTTGAGCTTGCTTAAGAGCCTTGGAGTAAAGCCAAAAGTTACATGCTGAAGGACTTGAACAAAATTTGTTTATTGGCAGTTTCTTTGTTGTAACTCTACAAACTTGACAAGCAATATAGTGAACTTTGGCATTAAAAATTCGATTTCTTCTTGTTAGCCTCTTTTCTTGCTGCAACTTGAACTCCGTGTTCAGTAGCTCTTACACGAACTCTATGACATTTCTGGTGAACCCAACGTGAAAGTGCAGTGTCAATTTTCAGCAAGATGGGAGACTCGCAAGAAGAGATGACAGATGACAATGTCATGAAGCATCTGTTTCAGTCATTTACAACCTATATGCAACAGCAAGCTCACGCGAAACGTGATAGTGATGCCATGGATGCCTTGAAAGCTGTCCAACAGGAGATGAAGCAGTTCAACGGCCAACAAGTTTCAACTTACCTGCATTTGTATGAAGAAAAGATGAAGTTTTTTGGGGTTTCTCAAGATGTTTGGAGCCGCTACTTCTTGCGGATCGTGGTTCGCGCGCTTGAAGTCCGAATTTCAGAAATTCAAGGAACACATGCTGGTTGGACAGAGTTTAAGAAGGCATTAAAAGATGAATATTTCTTGGAGGATACATGTCTTATGAACCGCAGGAATTTCTTAGCATGGGTTTCTATGCCTAATAAGGGACTTTCAGTTACCGCCCTTCTGCGAGAGTTTGAGAGCCGCTATGATCAGTTGGATGGAACTGAGCAGCAAGCTTTGGAGATGCAGAAAGTGGAATTATTTTTACAAGCTGCTGATGCTGATTTACAGGAAAAGTTGGATGATCTTTTGGAAGATCAAGCTACTGATTCAGGTTTAAAGACCGAGTGGCGACATGTCATTGATGCTGTGAATGAGCTTGTTAAGAAGCAGTGGAGGAGGGTACGATTGCATCGTAATACAGGATCTGTTTCTGAAAAATCCTTGGAGACCTCTACTTCTACCCCTGCTGCAAGTTCTATGCCTAAGCCTACTCCTCCTGTTGTAAATCTACCAGTTCCTGCTGCTCCAGTGCCCTTATCCGTAGATGATGTTATTAAAGGCTTGGCAGAATTGACGATAGAGGCAGTCAAAGCTGAAGTTGGGAAGTTAAAAGAGCAACTTATGTCAGTAACTGTTGTAGCACCTGCTCCAGTGACTGCTTTTCCAGCTGGCCAAAGAAAAGGGAGACGATGTATTTGGTGCGATAGTACAGAGCACCAATACTGCAGAGATTGTGATGCTTTTCAAGAAGGGCATAAGAAGAACGTAGTGTTTTGGGGACAAGATGGGAAGATATGGTTGACAGAGACTGGTGCTCCTCTTGACACAAAATTTGGTAAGGGAGGCATGAAGAAGCTCGTTGATGATATGGCTGCGCGATCAGCTTATGTGAGTGTTAGAGGAGATGCTTCAGCTTATGGAGTCCAGCTTGAGCAGAAATCAGATGGAGACTCAGCCTTATGGTCCTCTGCCTTGGAGATAGCGAGAAGAGGGAAAGTTCAGGCATCCACTATGACTTGTGTGGGCTCTAGCATCCAAGGAGAAATGGGATGGGATTCTCCTGTTGACATGTATTCTATTTTTGCTTATATGGCGAAAACACAGGGTTTAGATGCCATGGTTGAGGAAAAGAGAAGAAGAGATGAGGAGGGTCTTAGCACCTCCAAAAAGACTAGAGAGGGTGACTTTGTTTCACCACCTGTTACAGCTCCACCTATGACGAGTTCTCCAGCACAATCAGGTCCTGAGCAACCTATGGGAGACAAACAGATGAAAGAAAAGAGACAACCAAGAAAGGAGCCAGGATTCAAGCTCTTGTCAGACCTTGATATGCAGACGGATATGAGTAAGATTTTTCATGAAAGAATTTTAAATAGTGAAGTCACTTTTACTGTTGGTGAAGCTCTTGGGATTGCTAGAAGAGAAATACAGGATCAGATGCAGGATCTTTTGCGGAGGAAACGACATGCAATGGAAGGACCTGCTTTACAGGGGTTATGGCATGGAGCTCTTGGGGAAGAGCATGATGATACAGTGATGGTTGAGAATGCTTCTGTCAATCCGCAGTTGGAGAAATAGTTTAGCCTATGCAGTATGAAGATGATGATACCCCTATCCTCATTCCTCGCATCCATTTTTCATGTAGTCATTGGGCTAGAGCAACCACTGAGATGGTGGTAAGAATTGGAGAGAAACAGATTCCTTTGGTCGCTTTAGTCGATCATGGTTCCGAGATTAATCTTATTGCTCGAGGTGTTTATGAGAGTGGCAAGTGGCCTATGGATGCAGAGCATGGCTGGCGCATGAGAGCAGCCAATAATACTTCTGGTGATATGTATGATGCTTGTCCGAGCATCAGAATTTCTATTGGTAATGTTGAAGAGGATTATCATTGCTTTGTTCGGGATTCTTGCTCTTATCCGATTATTCTTGGACAGCCTTTCATTACAGAAGCAAGAATGGAGATGAAAGTGATGGATGATGGCTCAGCCTATGCATGGATACGCAGTAAAGATGGTATGCGAGCTATTCAGTTTATGACTGTTGGAGTAAATCATCCGAGAAACAGGGACTCCTTGCGTGAGGCACCACTACCTGCGAAGGAGTTGGATTTTCATTGGGTACCGCTGTCTTGCGAGATGCAAGTGGTACGGAGCGGAGAAAAGAGGAGATCTCGCCTCCTGGTAGCAATTCTTTCTCCACTAATTTTGTTGGTTTTTCTTCAGATAGTTCAGTGAGTTATCAGAAAATTTCAGATTTGTCTAGAGCTGCCAGGCAGTACATTGGTCATAAGGAGAAAGAGTTGAAGATTGCAAGTATTTTGCAAGCAGAAGAGCATGTGGATGGGCTGTATAAGGAATGTCTTATGCAGATACATTGTCTGAGATGGAAAATATGCTGAAAACTGATGTATATAAGGGTTCAAGGATCATACCTGTGCAAACCTTGGATATGTATCAGGAAATTTCTGATTTTATGCTGAAAACTGAGTTAGAGGCTGAGAAAACTCAGCAAACCGAATCTATGGCTGATCTTGATCAGCTTTCAGAGTTGCAGAGGGCTGAAACCTTTCAGCCAGCAGAGTTAAATGCTGGAAAAATTCAGCATATAGAGTATGAGGCTGCATCATGGTAGTCCATAGAGCAGAGGGCTGAAACCATTCAGCCAACAGAGTTTAATGCTGAAAAATTTCAGCATACAGAGTTTCAGGCTGTACCCATGCAGTCCATAGAGCAAAGGGCTGAAATCTTTCAGCCAACAGAGTTGAGAGTTGCTGAAAAATTGCAAAAATTGCAGCAAAGAAAAGAGTGCCTGACTGATGCCAAGGTTGACACGAAGTATAAAACAATTGATAAGAAGGTTAAGCCGGTTGCAGGGCCACTTCCTCCTGATAGTGATGAGCAGATAGAAAAAGCTATGAAGCAGCCTATGTTGAGAGATCCTGCAAATATTGGACATAAATTTACAGCTGAAACTCTTGCAGAATTGAAGATTGGAAATGATGATTTCTTGCTTCCAGTGGAAAAAGAATGTTTTAGAGAGATGCTTGGATGACATGGTAAGGCATTTGCTTTCTTTCCTCATGAAATTGGCTGCATTAGTCCCGAATTGGTTGCGCCTATGGTCATCTTCACTATTCCTCATGTGCCATGGAATATACGTCCTATACCTATGCCTAGAGCACACTTGCCAAAGCTAATAGAGTTGCTGAATGAGAAGATTAAGATGGGAATTTTGGAACCCTCTTCTGCGCCCTATTCTAACAGGTGGTTTACTGTACCAAAGAAGAATGGTACCTTGAGATTTATTCAGGATATGCAGCCCGTGAATAGAGTGACAATCAGGAATGTGGGGACAGGTCCAGTTGTGGATGAGTTTGCTGAGGCTTTTGCAGGACGAGCCATCTATTCCCTAGGTGACTTGTATTCAGGTTATGACCAGTTTCAGCTTGCCTTGGAAAGCAGGGATATTACTACTATGCAGACACCTATTGGTCTTGTGAGAATGTGTACCTTGCCTCAAGGTGCCACCAACTCAGTTGCTCATATGATGAATGCTATGCATAGGGTTCTGCGAGACTATATTTCGCAATATACCATGCCTTTCTTAGATGATGTGCCTATTAAGGGTTGTGCAGAAAAAGAAAATAATGAGAGTCTTGATTTGCGAGGATGTAGACAGTTTGTGGCTGAACACTTGGTTGCTTGTGAGCAAATATTGACACGATTGGAGGAGGTGAATTTGACTCTTTCAGGGCTGAAATCTGTCTTTGGTGTTAATGAATTTATCATAGTTGGGCATATGGTTGGTTATTATGGCAGAAAGCCTTCACTTGCAAAGGTGGATGCCATAAGCAGGATTGCAGAGTATTGCTCGACTACTTTAGAGGTGCGGAGATTTGTGGGAGCTTGTGTATTTTACATGATTTGGATTCCTCATTTTGCTCACATTGCAGATGTTCTCTATCAGCTGCTTCGAAAGGGGCAGAAGTTTCATTGGGATGAGAAGCATTCGAAAGCCATGCATAAACTCAAGAAGCTGTTGCAGTCAACTCCTACTCTTCGCAAGACGGATTATCAGTGAGGACGGCCAATCATGTTGACAGTTGATACTAGCCCTATTGGCATAGGTTGGGCAGTGGGGCAGGATGATGCTGATGGGAATAGATATGCAATCCGCTTTGGAGCTAAAGTTCTTAATGAGCGGTAGAGGAGATATCCGCAGATTAAAAGAGAGTTGTGAGGAGTAGTCACTGCACTAAAGTGTGATAAAGAGTGTTTTATTGGTGCTTCAGTTGTTGTGGAAACAGGTTGCTTGCCTTTGCTTGGCATGATTACTAGCTGTTCGACTCCAGATATAGCGATACTTTGGTGGATTGCCTACATCAAATCATTGAATCCAGAATTTTGACATATAGCAGGAAAAAATAATCCAATTGTTGCTGACATGCTGTCTAGAGCGAGATATGAGGATGAGGAGTCAATGCTTGTAGAAGATGATGAGACAGAGTTTGCAGCTTCTGTCCTTGTTCATGATTGTCATGTGTCTACTGTTGAAGCCTTTACTGAAGAACTCTATGTTGACGAGTGGCTGCAAATTGGTCAGTATCTGAGTTCATTAACTCGAAGAGCTGATTGGACAGATGATGTATTCAAGAAAATCAGAAGAAAGGCTTATGGGTATTTCTTGAAAGATGGTTTTCTTTGGAAGTATCCAAAGAAGAGAGGCGGCCTACCCTTGAGAGTAGTTTGTGAGGCAGCGATGCAGATATAGATTATGCGAGAGTTTCATGAGAGTTCTTGGGCTGGACATAGAGATGTGTCGGCTACCTATGAGAAAATCAAAGAAAGATACTGGTGGAAAGGGATGTATAAAGATGTTTTCCACTTTGTGGAGACTTGCAGGTACTGTTAGCTTTACTCTTTAGTGCGGCATCGTGATGAGTCGCATCCGACCTATCCACTATGTATGCATTATAAGTGGGTGGTAGACTTGGTTACTTTGCCAATGGGACTTTGGCAAATGAGATATCTTGTCTTGGCTAGGGAGGATCTTACAAACTATGTTGAAGGCAGATCTTTGCGGAAGAAGACCACCACTACAGTATGTAAATTCTTGTTCGAAGAAATATTTTGCAGGTATGGATGTATAGGCAAGATTACAGCTGATCGTGGAGAGTTAGATGCAGACGAAGCTAGAGAATTTTTCTCACGGCTTGGGATTAAGTTGGCTCTTACTACTGCCTATAATCCAGAGGGGAATGGCAAGAGCGAAAGAGGACATCCGCTGATAGTTAAGGCATTGGCAAAATCTTGTAGAGGTCGGATTGGAGATTGGCCGAGATTACTACCTTTTGCATTGTGGGCAGACAGCTCTACATATAGCGTGGCTACTAGATATATGCCTGCAGAGTTGATCTATGGGCAAAAACCTGTCATGCCTACTGAAATCTGTGCTCTCACGTGGAGTGCTCTTCCATGGCATGAGAATTTATCAAGAGAGGAGCTTCTAGCTCTTCGGATTCGTCAACTAGAGAGAAGGACAGAAGATGTGCAGCTAGCAGTTGATCGTTTAAAGGCAACCCGACTCAGAAACAAGGACAGGTTTGATTTGAGGCATCGCTTGCGGCCTAGAGCCATAAAAGAGGGAGATTGGGTTCTAGTCTACGACAATAGCCTAGAGAATCAACATAGCAGCATGCGAAAAATGGTTCAAAGATGGTTTGGACCGTATGAGGTGAAACAGGTTTTTGACAATGCTACCTATGAGTTGGCTGAATTGGATGGGACGGTATTGAGGGTGCCCATTGCTGGAAAACGAGTCAAGATTTTCAAGAGAAGACAAGATGAAGAGTATGCACTTGAAGCATTGGCAGAAGAAGAGCAGTCAGAAGAAATTCTAACAGAAGAAGCAGAGAATATGGATGATGAAGCTGATGGAGAAACAGGTCTACCGGAAACTGATGCATTGGACCTGTTTGTTGATGGACCTAAAAACGGGCCGGCACTGGCTCATGCACTAGCCGGACCTCGTCACTATGCGCAAGACAACCCCTCGGCCTCGCGGCCAGGAGCGTCTATCAAAATCTCTGCCTTCCTAAACATTGCGTTTGTAATACGTTGTAGTCCAACTGATCCTAACCCAATATTGCTCCTCAGAGGGAGTCCCTTTCACATAGCCAAAAGGCTCGAATCACATACACATGGGGTTCCTCCTACGGCTGAATGCCGTCAACCCTCTGCGACTCTCCTACACCTTGGGGATTGGCCCCTCGATGCGCCGCTCAACATTTAGACATTTCGCACAAACGTCGCTCACGTCGCTCAAGGTACCAAATAAACGTATCCAGGAATGTACCATGGTCCTTACTTGACTTCCCCTTTATGATCCCACGACTAGCCTACAGCATAGGAACCTCACGCTCTCAACGGTGGGTCAAAGGCCTACTGAAAACAATTGCTATGCATGTCCAGGAGCTAACTCTGATACTTTTAATTTCCTCTAAATGATCATGCAAAGAGGTGGATGCCTAGTGCTCAAACATTTTAAAAACCAGCAGCGTGCAAGTGCAAAACATCTCCTTCATGCTTTTCTGTCTAACCGCTTTGTGCTTCGCTGCAACACCTAGCACCGAAGTGATCTTCGTGCTACTAGGTTTTAATTTTTATCATTATTATTCCGTCCTAGATGCAATGCATATAAAATCAGCAAATTATTCCTCATGCTCAGCGGCATTTAACCATTTTTTCCACAACTCTACCCTTCCCCGTTGATAGTGCATCATTACATTCATTTCTTTTAGGGTTTCCTTGTCATTTTATGTGGAGAAAGGAAGGAAACACGCACTAAAACATATAAACAAGGCTGAACTGAAGCATAACTTCATGCCCCAGCCTTGCTATACGTCAACAAACATAAATCCTATTTTTCTATATTTTTCGTAGCCCCAAATGTATTTTTCCCCTATTTTTCATGGTTTTTTTATCATTTTCCCGCCATTTTCTTCATTTTCTTGTATTTTTTAAATTGCTGAAAATGAAAACCAGTTTGTGGGCTGTGGCCCTTAGTTCATTTGCAACAAAATTGAAAGATTAGTTGATGTGTATCGACGGTTTTCCCCATTTATATGCCCAAAACCCTTGTTTTTCCCCATTTTTCATGCGTTTTCGGGTTTCTTGACATTATTTCGAGCCATGAAATGCATGTTTTTCATAATTTCTGGTTATAAACAGTAAGAACTCAGAAGAATCAGCAGCATAATCAAATCTTAGTCCATATGAACGGCATTCCATCAATCAAAAGCATAAAACACTAAATTTCCTTTGTAATTTTTTAATTTACCGCTTAAACGCGTGTTTCGGGTTTCTTTTCCATGGCTGTAGATTTGGAAAATAGCAACACTTCATGTCCAGCATCATCACAAATCACCATTCTCAGCTCGTGTAGCAATCCGGTCCATGCCGGACAAGCCTCCATCATTCTTTCTTCTTCCTTCTTCCTCCCACAGGAACTTGCCTTTAGAAGAGAGAGAGGGAGGAGAGAGAAATACTGAAATCAGAATTCTCCAAAGAGGGCATCATTGCGCGAGCGAAGGGCGGCGATAGAGTCTGCATACAGAGGGAAATGAGGGCCAATGATGATTGGGGGGGGTTGTGTGCAGGCTGTAGATTGATCATCCATCATCCAAGCGAAAAAATCGGGCGCAGTTTCTCCACGCTTCCTCCACGATTTTCTTCCCATGAAATGCATGAAACTTTCATGCTACATTAAAATTTTGGCTCCCAAGGGTCACTTGTCCATTTTGGCCAAAATTTTGTCCACCTCTTCGCATCTTGACCGGTTTCTTGGCCATTTCCCCGTCCGGACTCGGAATCGAGCTCTGAAAAATCCTGGGCGTCCGGCTTAGCATCCCGCATTGGCCAGTAGCTTGTGTCAACCCGCACGACTGTCTGAAAAATTATGAAAAATCAACAAGTGTCGCTCGGGCGCCTTTAAAGCACTTTGGCGCTTAAAATCGTCCTAGATCGAGCCGCCGCCTTTGACAGTGAATATTTTTCCCTTGATCTTCATAATTTTTAGCTATGTTTAAGCACTTCCCGTCACCTAAATTCCGCTCTCATTGGCGACCACGGGATAGGGCGACTCAGCCCGTCGAATCCACGAACATATCTGCACATAAACAACCAAAGAAGCATCAAACTGATACAAAACAATTATCATCATAAAACTCAGCACAATGCTCCCCCTACCCCTGGACAAAACCAAGGCATGACATCCACAAGGAGTAGGCCTAGCATCATTTAATAGAAGATCCGAAGCGAATCACTAACCAGCTGCTCCAACACAGCCAAACAAAAAAAACCTATCAAAGAGGTTGCCCTAAGTGGTATAAGGATATTTTCTTTCAGTATATCTCTTCTTTGAGGGTTTTTATTGGATGAACATACTTGGGCATGTAAAAAGGAGGGAGCTGAGCGTAGTGACCCAAGGAGAACAGGGCATCGGTCTCAGGACCTGTCTCGGCACCCAAGAACCTACCAAGCCCTCGCAAGGTGACACTTAATCCTTTTCTAACGCTCACTTTTATTTTCGCTCCAACCTTCCTGGTTTTGATATTACTTTTTCCAGCAAGAAGCCACCCCTAGGAAGACAAGGTATCAGCCCCGGGTCTGACTCGTCCCCAGGAACCTACCAGGCCTTCGCAAGGCAATGATCAACTGCTTATATATTTTCATTTCTTTTCTTTTCATTGATAGGGGTTAGAACCCCTTTTTACACACCTTCGTATTTATATTCATCTTTTAGGATATTCAAGATTTCTTGGCATCATTATTATTATCTTCTAGCAGGCTTCTCTAACTGCCTCACTACTAACAAGAACTCCTAGAACGGCTGCCTAGCAGGTTAGCAGGACAGGGCCACTAGGACTTCCTTCTAAAACAGGTCTTTCAATGTCTAACAATGTCTTTACAGGAGGCAATGACTACTCCGACCTCCCTCAAACATACTCAACCTAAACCTGGGACTTCATGCCTTGGTTGCCGGCCCCCAACAAAAAGTATCCCCTCGACAAGTACAAATACACATATAACAGGAAAGAAAGGTACTCGTAAAGGAGAAATATCACCTGGAGTGGCCACAAGAAGCTTCCATCGCAGCAAAGGCTCCTCCAGGCTCCACAAAATTCCACAACCCGAGAAACCTGTCCAGCACAACACTAAACAAAAACCCAATTAAACGCACCCGCACTAGACAGGGAAATGGCCCTCTTGGCCTAATGAATTTAGACATGACTTTGCTACAAAATTGAATCGGCCCTCTTGGCCTAATGAAATCAAACAATACTATGCAGAACATCCACCTGGAAACAACCATGATAGACATCAAAGCATACTATTCCCAGGGGAACAGGGCTTGTAGCCCTAAACTAGGTGCAGTAGATTATGACCTATCCCTCCTGCGTATATCGCAAGAGGTGTTCGCATCACATGTTGTCGAATCAGTCTATGGGTCCGAGATAATAAAGGTAGATGAGTCTTGCTTACCCTCTGCATCACCCAAATCAACCATCGTCTGCCAAAGAGGGCATGTTCAGAAAGCATACCCCACAAACGACCAGGTCCTGTCTCACCATCAATAGATATATCGGGACAAGGGCCACAATTAAAGAAGAGGTCCTCTTCATACGCAAGATTAGCCAATGAATCGGCAAACTGATTCCAATTCCGTGGAATCAGCTGAAAAGATACTCTATCGAATTCGTCTAGCAGGGCTATAGCAGTGTGATGGTACATACAAAGGATCCGGTTCCGCACCATGTACGTCCCATTGAGTTGATTTAAAACCAACTGAGAGTCCCCTTTCACCAACAACTGGCGGATACCACCCTTCTTTGCAATATTCAAACCCATAATCAGGGCTTTGTATTCTGCCATATTATTGGTAAAATTCACCCCGAGATAAGCAGCTAACTTCATGACAATGTGTCGTCGGGGATCTCGGATGACAACTCCTACACTTCCTTTTTTGCATGCACCCCTGGACGCCCCATCAAAGTACAAGGTGTACGTCCATAAAGGGTTTACATATTCTGCCATCCTGAACTCTACTCGTAATTATGGTAATCGAAATTCAGCATATTCGACGGGTGGACTGTAGGCTCCATCCCTCCATCATCATTGAATTCAACAGGGATGCTCGTCAAAAGTTGTAGGCAGTGATGGCAGAAGACCGTGATTTCCCAAATAAATGTCCCGCCTTCTTGCTCAATCACCTTGTATCCTTTGCTCCACCAAATGAGCTTTCCCTGATGATATCTCTGTTCTAAATATGGGTGTTCTAAATAAGGGATCAGACGACCCATCAACCTCTATCACGATCTCCTTGCAGATGTTTGATCAATCTTGCCTAGACCTGCAAGGCAGTCATAGCATTAGAAAAATCAGAAGTAATAAGGTTTAATCTTATTAAGATTAACCTTATTTTTAAATTCTATCCCCTCAAGGTCAGCTAACAAAACTGTGGATTTATTCTTTCCTATTCTAACGATCTTATAGGGCCCATCCCATTTGGGTTCTAGCTTGCCTGGGAATAATTCTCGTCGTGCGTCATAATACAGAACAAGCTGTCCTTTCTTGAAGGTGTATTTCTTGGCTTTGAGGTCGTGTAGCTTCTTCATTCGGTGCTTCGCCACTTCTTGGTGCAATAAGCTCTGCAACTTAAGCTCATCTAAATGTGCCAGTGTCGTCAAGCGCTCAAAAAGAGCGTCTTCATCGCTCAAAGAATGATTGATGGCAAACCGAATGGTCGGCAGCTCAATTTCTAAAGGCAAGACACACTCCTCCCCATATACTAACTTGAACGGGGTATGGCCAGTGGCTCGTTTGAAAGTCGTATTATAAGCCCACACTGCCACGTATAACTTTTTATCCCAATCCCGTTTCTTTTCCGACACAATTTTGGACAGGATGCCCACAAGCTGCTTGTTAGTACTTTCGACTTGCCCATTGGCTTGCGGATTATATGGGGTTGTCTTGTTATGCTTGATGTTCCACAACTCTGTCAAACCTTTGATCACCTTATTCAGGAAATGAGTTCCGCGGTCCGACACTAATTCTTTCGGTGGACCAAACCGGCATATTATCTGCTCTAAAAGGAAACTAGCAGTTTCTTTAGCATCATCTTTCCTTGTTGCACGTGCTTCTGACCACTTTGTGAAGTAGTCAGTTGCTACAATGATGTACCGCTTTTGCGTAGTCGATGACGGAGTAATAGGACCCACAAAGTCGATTCCCCACTTCTCAAATGGAAGCATCGCCATAATAGGGGTGAGTGGTCGTTTCCTATTCTCTCGACTATCATGTCGTTGGCAAATATCGCATCTCTTAACATACGCAAACGCATCCTGGAAGATGGCAGGCCACCAATAACCTGCTCTTAAAGCCTTTTGTGCTGTGAGTCGTCCAGCAAAATGGCCACCGCAAGCAGAATCATGGCACTCTTCCAAAATGAATGGCACCTCGTCAGGCGTCACACATCGGCGATAGATATCATCAACCCCTTGCCGATATAATGTACCTGCGATCAAGGCAAACTTTAACGCTTGCTGCTTAATTTTCCTTTTCTCAGCCTTAGATAGTTCGGATCCCGCCTCTCCCGTTGATAAATAATGCGTTATTGCAGCATACCAGGAGGGAATAGATGCCGTATCTATTTTAAATATCATCTCCATGTCACTACCTTCAGCCACAGATTCTTTCGGCTCCCCAAAGTCCACTAGACATTCCACGATGCCTTGCAACCTTGGTGGCTTACTCTTGATTTCATAATCAAATTCCTACAAAGTGATTAACCACTTCGCTAGACGGTCAGGCGGCTGTAGCTTATTCATCAATAGTCGAAGTCCCTCCGCCTTCGTATAAAGCACAACTTTCTCATAGAGAATGTAATGCCTAAACTTCTTGGTCCCAAAGACCATTGCTAGACATAATTTCTCCATGTAAGTATAATTGATTTCGGATACCCCTAGCTTCCGACTAGCAAAAGCAATCGGGTGGTACCACTTCTCTTCCCAAATTTGGGCTAAACAGCAGCTGATACTATACATAGTGGCGGCCGAAAATATATAGAACACCTCACCTCTTTTAGGTGCTTTTAAAACGGGCGCTCTTGCTAGCTCTTGTTTCACATCCTTGAATGCTACCTTACAAGGGTCACCCCATACAAACGAATAGCTAAAGGACAATAAATTTGTAAGCGGCAACGTTCTTTCTGCTAAGGCGTTAATGAATCTACGGTAGTAACCAACCGAAGACAGAAAGCTATGAACTTCTTTCGGAGTGCGTGGTGGACCCATGGCAACTATAACTTTGACCTTCTCGGGGTCTGTCGCAATTCCTACCGAACTGACCACATGGCCCAGCAATAGCCCATAAGGTACTCCAAAAGCACACTTCCGTGGGTTTAGGGCGATGCAAAATTGTCTACAGCGCTCAAAGCATTTTCTCAAAATGATCAACTGCCTTTCTCTCACGGTGGCAGCCCCTAAGTCATCAATAAACACCCTCAACTCTTCAGGGGATATGTCACCGAATGTCTTATCGGCTGTTCGTTGCCACGAACCAGGCGCATTGCATAAACCAAAAGCCATCACGTGGTAAGCAAAAGTGCCAAATACAGTGATAAAAGTTGTTTTCAACTTGTCCTCTTCTGCAATTTCCATTTGGTTATACCCTGCAAAGCAATCCATAAACGAATATATCTCCCTACCCGCTAATTGATCCAAAATCTGGTCAATAAATGGCAATGGGTAGTAGTCCTTAACTGTCTGCTTATTCAGCTCCCTAAAGTCTACACATAAACGGATCTGATTATTCTTCTTCTTTCTAATCACAACTGGCGAACACCATTCCGTGTGTTGCACAGGAAAAATCAAACCCGCTTTTCGAAGCTTCTGTAACTCCTCAAACAGCCCGTCCCTCAATTCGAAAGGCATACGCCTTACTTTCTGTCGGACAGGACGACTACCCTCTTTCAACGGAATTGTATGAACAGCAAGACTAGGAGGAATGCCTCTCAACTCATCATAACTCCAGGCAAAAATATCACGGAATTCCTGGATCAAGGCCACATAGTCCTCCCTTTCTGCTGAACTGAGCATAGACCCTAATTTGATTGGCCGCGAATCATCAAGCGTACCAAGGTCTAGCTCGATAACATCTGCATCTCTTATACGATCTTGGGCCTCTATCGGCTCGTTCAAAGTGACCTGATAGATGTCCTCCGTGGTGGATCCCTCTTTGGACTCATCACTTGATGATGTCCCACTGGCAGATAAATCTTCTAATGTCTCCAATTCTGTAGAGGATAGAGGAGCTCTCTCACTCTGCGGGGACTCAGGATAAGCATCAACCACCACACGCTGGGCACCTCTGCCGAATATCAATCGACCGGCGGGTATATCTACTTGGCAATCCGCTTGCAAGATCCAAGGTCGTCCAAGTAATACTTGATAACTTGGCCGCCCTGCAAAACGAATCACCCTAAAGTCCAACATGCATTCTACATTTGCAACAGTGACATGGACCTTAGTAATGCAGCCTTCCGGCTGTCTCAAACTGTCATCTGCCATTCTGAGAATTGTGGAGGTATCTTTCTGAATCGCAAGACCTAACCTTTCCATCAGTTCAGAACTCATAATGTTAACAGATGATCCCGTGTCGACAATGGCATAATCTACTAATATCCCATCGACATAGGCTGCAACCCTTGGGCAATGCTTCTCAGCATGCTCGAACCAGTCATCACCAACTCGCGCAATACCCAAAGGTTCTACGATATACCCGGTACGTAGGATCTTTCTAAATTCCTTGCGTACTCCTGGGGAAAGCTTAATAAGCTGCAAAAGGTTCACATCCGGTTTGACTTCGCAAAGAGAGCCCGCCAAATCGAATTCATGATAGTTCGATAGAGCTCGCTTTTCACGCCAAACCATCCGCTCTTTAGGTCGCTGAACTGGCTTTATTGCCTCTTTCTTAACTTTCACCTTCTTCTTTGGTGGTTCCTTATCGACTTTACTCTCTACGGGCTTCAAAGGTCCCCCTTCTAGGGCAGGATCCAAAACTTGCGTTCCTTTGTCGCCTTGTTTAGGGTTTCTGTCGACAGGCTTATCCATGTCGACTTCTCTACCCTTTTTACCTCTTGTAAGGACAGCTCGTAGATTAGAGGTTTCAGCATCATTAACGCGTACAGCCTCAATCAAACTAACCCCACTACCACTTGGTAGCTCCTCCACTGTAGTCTTTGGTCGTTGAAGTATTTGTTTAGGCCCATTTTCTGGCTGGGAATCATTTCCTTGGGCACGATGATTAACAGGCCCTGGTTGCCGACTACCACGCTGGAGAGAACTAATCTTACTCCAGCAAGTAGCTGCTAGATGGCCGGATTTTCCACAAATGTCGCACTTAACATTTGGGCAATTCCTTGGATAGTGCTGCCCGCCACACCATTTGCAACTAAACCTCGACGGTGCACCCTCCTCTGGGTATCTACTTCCTATTAAATTCTGTTGTTTTTTAAGGAAGTTGACATCAACGGCTATTTGTTGATACTGCTCCGTAATCATGTCGGTATAATGCTTCATCATGTCCTTAACCTCGCCAAGAACATTGAAGAACTCGACTCATAGCCTTGGTCATTACCATGTCGTTCAATCGGCCTAACAATTCGATTAGGCACAGGCTGTTGAGCTGCAGGCATGGTGTTAGAATTGACCGCCTAGCCTCCACTACTTGGAGCCATTTGACTGCCCGTAGGCATCGACATGCTAGGGGAAGCTGGTAGTAAAGGGACATTCTGCATCATGTTCCCTCTCCCATTAGGGTTAGCCATCGCTATCCCTTGGCCACTACTGCCATTGGCTATTGCCATATTGTTTCCCAATACTAAACCCATGTTCGAATTGCCTCTAGAAGCATAGGCTGCTTGTAGTCGGGATTCCACCTCTTGTGCTCGTGTAATGGCAGTGTCTATATCCCCCAAGGGGACACTACTCAACTGCAATTGGATATTAAAGTCCAAACCATGTAGGAAATATTGCAATTGGGCAGCTGCGGGGATAGGGATAGAGGTGTCCAACTTACGGAAGACCTCTTTTATCTTCTTCGCATAAGCACGAATATCCTCGTGTGGATCTTGGCGGGTCACGTTGAGTACACGCAACCAATATTGCCCACCCCTTTCAGGGGCAAACTCCCTTCGAAAAGCTCCATAAAATGCATCAATGTTCAATATGGTTCCGGCTTCTAAACCATGATACCATATAGCGGCTCTTCCTTTGAGAGTCATGTTGAAGAACATCATTAAATGTCCTTCCTCTTGAATGCGACAGTTAAACATCAACTTTTGAAACTCCCTAATGTGGAGTTCCGCATCTTCCTCAACTAGCCCATAAAAAATGGGTAGCGGGTAACCTAGAGCCGGCAAATCCGTCGTTCCTGCTGGAATTGCAATAGGCTGCGCCATGACGAGGATTGGATTTGCACTAGGAATAGGGACCAGTGGGGTTACACCTCCCGTACTTGACGTGGACTGGCTTATGGAAGGAAGGGGAGCACTAGAGCTTCCACCTTCTCCTAACTTACTGCTTGTGGTCCTAAGACCACTAGATCCACTCCCTCGTAAGGGTTCAGCACCGCTACGCTTAGGGGAATATCTCCTAAAAATTTCAGCACGTCGCCTAGCTCTTTCGTCTCTTTCTTGCTTTTGGATTTTTGCTAGACGATGCTTATCAATAAATAACGGATCAAGCTCAGTATCCTCTGGCATAAACTGCTAGTTGGTCCTTAAACAACCAGGATTCGAGAACCGCCACTTTTAAGCAGCTCCCGGCAGATGCACCACTGATGGACCTAAAAACGGGCCGGCACTGGCTCATGCACTAGCCGGACCTCGTCACTATGCGCAAGACAACCCCTCGGCCTCGCGGCCAGGAGCGTCTATCAAAATCTCTGCCTTCCTAAACATTGCGTTTGTAATACGTTGTAGTCCAACTGATCCTAACCCAATATTGCTCCTCAGAGGGAGTCCCTTTCACATAGCCAAAAGGCTCGAATCACATACACATGGGGTTCCTCCTACGGCTGAATGCCGTCAACCCTCTGCGACTCTCCTACACCTTGGGGATTGGCCCCTCGATGCGCCGCTCAACATTTAGACATTTCGCACAAACGTCGCTCACGTCGCTCAAGGTACCAAATAAACGTATCCAGGAATGTACCATGGTCCTTACTTGACTTCCCCTTTATGATCCCACGACTAGCCTACAGCATAGGAACCTCACGCTCTCAACGGTGGGTCAAAGGCCTACTGAAAACAATTGCTATGCATGTCCAGGAGCTAACTCTGATACTTTTAATTTCCTCTAAATGATCATGCAAAGAGGTGGATGCCTAGTGCTCAAACATTTTAAAAACCAGCAGCGTGCAAGTGCAAAACATCTCCTTCATGCTTTTCTTTCTAACCGCTTTGTGCTTCGCTGCAACACCTAGCACCGAAGTGATCTTCGTGCTACTAGGTTTTAATTTTTATCATTATTATTCCGTCCTAGATGCAATGCATATAAAATCAGCAAATTATTCCTCATGCTCAGCGGCATTTAACCATTTTTTCCACAACTCTACCCTTCCCCGTTGATAGTGCATCATTACATTCATTTCTTTTAGGGTTTCCTTGTCATTTTATGTGGAGAAAGGAAGGAAACACGCACTAAAACATATAAACAAGGCTGAACTGAAGCATAACTTCATGCCCCAGCCTTGCTATACATCAACAAACATAAATCCTATTTTTCTATATTTTTCGTAGCCCCAAATGTATTTTTCCCCTATTTTTCATGGTTTTTTTATCATTTTCCCGCCATTTTCTTCATTTTCTTGTATTTTTTAAATTGCTGAAAATGAAAACCAGTTTGTGGGCTGTGGCCCTTAGTTCATTTGCAACAAAATTGAAAGATTAGTTGATGTGTATCGACGGTTTTCCCCATTTATATGCCCAAAACCCTTGTTTTTCCCCATTTTTCATGCGTTTTCGAGTTTCTTGACATTATTTCGAGCCATGAAATGCATGTTTTTCATAATTTCTGGTTATAAACAGTAATAACTCAGAAGAATCAGCAGCATAATCAAATCTTAGTCCATATGAACGGCATTCCATCAATCAAAAGCATAAAACACTAAATTTCCTTTGTAATTTTTTAGTTTACCGCTTAAACGCGTGTTTCGGGTTTCTTTTCCATGGCTGTAGATTTGGAAAATAGCAACACTTCATGTCCAGCATCATCACAAATCACCATTCTCAGCCCGTGTAGCAATCCGGTCCATGCCGGACAAGCCTCCATCATTCTTTCTTCTTCCTTCTTCCTCCCACAGGAACTTGCCTTTAGAAGAGAGAGAGGGAGGAGAGAGAAAGACTGAAATCAGAATTCTCCAAAGAGGGCATCATTGCGCGAGCGAAGGGCGGCGATAGAGTCTGCATACAGAGGGAAATGAGGGCCAATGATGATTGGGGGGAGTTGTGTGCAGGCTGTAGATTGATCATCCATCATCCAAGCGAAAAAATCGGGCGCAGTTTCTCCACGCTTCCTCCACGATTTTCTTCCCATGAAATGCATGAAACTTTCATGCTACATTAAAATTTTGGCTCCCAAGGGTCACTTGTCCATTTTGGCCAAAATTTTGTCCACCTCTTCGCATCTTGACCGGTTTCTTGGCCATTTCCCCGTCCGGACTCGGAATCGAGCTCTGAAAAATCCTGGGCGTCCAGCTTAGCATCCCGCATTGGCCAGTAGCTTGTGTCAACCCGCACGACTGTCTGAAAAATTATGAAAAATCAACAAGTGTCGCTCGGGCGCCTTTAAAGCACTTTGGCGCTTAAAATCGTCCTAGATCGAGCCGCCGCCTTTGACAGTGAATATTTTTCCCTTGATCTTCATAATTTTTAGCTATTTTTAAGCACTTCCCGTCACCTAAATTCCGCTCTCATTTGTGGACTTGGATGATCCTGGATAGTTGGCTCATTCGGAGGATGCGCAGGTTTAGAGGGGGTGGATGTCGTGTTGCTGCACATCCGAGCCATAAACACCTCCATTTTTGTTGTGCATATGTGTTATCGTTTTGCGTGTGTTTCATTGTGTTTGACTGCTGCATTATCTTTCCGTCCTTTTCAGTACCCGCATCTAATGAACATACTCCACTTGTGTGTTTGTGTTTGTGTGTGTTTCTGTTTGTGTGCATGTTGTGTGTATGTCAGAAAAATATGAAAAACTGATGCCAAAGAGTAATATTATGCTGTCAATTTCAATGATGAATTCCAAGAAAAGTGCAGGAAACCGTGGAATCAAAGGAAGCTTTGTAGAAGTCGACATTGAAGCTATGAAGATAAAGGTTACACGTGATCAAGGCCGACGTAATATGCGGGACAAAGCATTTTTGAAGAAGATACATTAGCACTACATGCCATGGAGAAGAAGGGTTCATATGCCTTTGCCTTTGATGGAAGGAATCTCTACAGCTGTCTCAAAGCCTCATAGAACGTGTCAAGCTTCGACAACGATAGCTATTGGGCCAAGTTTGCTGGTGTTATCTTCATGTGCAACAACCATACCAAGCAAGAGTGTTTTTGACATAAGGTTTTTGGTTTGCCACTTGTTGCAAGAAGAGATCTGGTGGAGCAGGTTACCCCTGGCACGCTCTTGTTCTTATTCAATTTTGATACAATGGAATTGTATGGAATCTACGAGGCTATTTCTCATGGTGGAATGGACCTTGAACTCAATGCATTTCGAAATTCCCAAGGGTCATATCCCGCACAAGTTTAAACACTTGTTCAATTATTTTGCCCGACGGAACCACCACGAAAAAGGATAGATCCTGAATTGCTCTGACAGAAGGTATCAGGAAAAGCAACCTAGACTGCTGCTTTCTCAATGGATAGGGCTGGACATGCCTCTCTTCTTCCAAGCAAAGCGTCTGGTTTTTTTTAGAGTAAAAAAGGAGGCATAGCGCCTCACCCCTGTTTTTGGATCCCGCTATAATCGGTGGACTACGCCATCGCCTTTAGTGGGAACCTCTCGATCCTGAATCATTTTCAATCTGGAAAACTACAGGGAATTTTCCATTCCAGGGCATATCTCTGGTTTCTGAGAAGTTTAATTCATCGAATCCTATTCGCTCCCTCACCCATCCTCCCCTTTGTACATTCCTGCGTTCTGAAAGGCGGCAGATGATCGAGATGAAGAGCTTGATGCGAATGAGATGACCTCTAGGTCGATGGAGAATGCAAAGAAAAAGCAGTACAGAAGCGGATTGAGACCCCGAATGGCAAACAAGTTACCTACAGCAAGCGCCGATCGGGCCTCGAGAAGATGACCAAGGAGCTCGCCACGCTCTGCGACATCGATATCCTTCTCATCTTGTTTTTTTCCCCCTGGCAAATTGAGTTGGATCAATGGGACCAAAAGCCTTCCAGAGGATGCAATAATGAGATTTGCAAATCTAGCACCTCAAGAGAGGGCCAAAAGGAAAGTTGAAGCTTTGGAGCAACTCAAACGTGTGTTCAAGAAGCTCGATCATGAGTGCACCAACACCTAGTCTTGAGAGTCTGCACCACCATTTGCAAGATCTTCAGGTGTATTACTATAACTTGCAACAAAGATTGAGATTATATGAATCATTCCAAACAATAGAGGATGCAAATGAGCTAGAGGAAAAATAGCAATGTCGCCTAAAAGAGCTGCGGCTGCAAAGGCAACTACTGGAGTCAAGCCATCAGGTCGTTCTTTACAGCCAACTAGCATAGCAGATTTATCCAGAAAGTCTCCTAAATATGGCAGTCTTAGATGCTGCATCTTAAGCAACTTGGGAAGCAGACCAAAGATCAAACAATGTGATGGCTCTTCAGCCAGAAACAAATCCAATGCTTGGTCAAAGTGACCCAAATAATGGTTCAGATTGTATGCCCAATGGTATTATGCCTTATGAAAAGCAGTTGGAAGGAACAGTCTGATGATAAGAAAGAGAAAATGACCATTAGGCCTCAAATTTCAAGGTTTGCTGAAGCGTTCATTTGGAAGGCCTTAGAGAAGGGTTACCCACGAGAGTCTTTGAGGAACTTCCCACTTCATTGGTCCTCTTCTGTTCTCTTTCAGCTCTTCTTCTATGCCCTTAGGCCAAAAGTTATATGCTGAAGGACTTGAACAAAATTTTATCCAGGTTTATGGGAGTTCAGCAATGCTGAGGAACAGGTGGCCCTTGATGTTGCTCTGATTTATACATGGGGTTGGAGACTATTTGTGAACCTTCTGCTGTCTACCTTTGTTAGCGGCTTGAAAGTTTGAGCTTGCTTAAGAGCCTTGGAGTAAAGCCAAAAGTTACATGCTGAAGGACTTGAACAAATTTTGTTTATTGGCAGTTTCTTTGTTGTAACTCTACAAACTTGACAAGCAATATAATGAACTTTGGCATCAAAAATTCGATTTCTTCTTGTTAGCCTCTTTTCTTGCTGCAACTTGAACTCCGTGTTCAGCAGCTCTTACACGAACTCTATGACATTTCTGGTGAACCCGACGTGAAAGTGTTGTGTCAATTTTCAGCAAGATGGGAGACTCGCAAGAAGAGATGACAGATGACAATGTCATGAAGCATCTGTTTCAGTCATTTACAACCTATATGCAATAGCAAGCTCACGCGAAACGTGATAGTGATGCCATGGATGCCTTGAAAGCTGTCCAACAGGAGATGAAGCAGTTCAACGGCCAACAAGTTTCAACTTACCTGCATTTGTATGAAGAAAAGATGAAGTTTTTTGGGGTTTCTCAAGATGTTTGGAGCCGCTACTTCTTGCGGATCGTGGTTCGCGCGCTTGAAGTCCGAATTTCAGAAATTCAAGGAACACATGCTGGTTGGACAGAGTTTAAGAAGGCATTAAAAGATGAATATTTCTTGGAGGATACATGTCTTATGAACTGCAGGAATTTCTTAGCATGGGTTTCTATGCCTAATAAGGGACTTTCAGTTACCGCCCTTCTGCGAGAGTTTGAGAGCCGCTATGATCAGTTGGATGGAACTGAGCAGCAAGCTTTGGAGATGCAGAAAGTGGAATTATTTTTACAAGCTGCTGATGCTGATTTACAGGAAAAGTTGGATGATCTTTTGGAAGATCAAGCTACTGATTCAGGTTTAAAGACCGAGTGGCGACATGTCATTGATGCTGTGAATGAGCTTGTTAAGAAGCAGTGGAGGAGGGTACGATTGCATCATAATACAGGATCTGTTTCTGAAAAATCCTTGGAGACCTCTACTTCTACCCCTGCTGCAAGTTCTATGCCTAAGCCTACTCCTCCTGTTGTAAATCTACCAGTTCCTGCTGCTCCAGTGCCCTTATCCGTAGATGATGTTATTAAAGGCTTGGCAGAATTGACGATAGAGGCAGTCAAAGCTGAAGTTGGGAAGTTAAAAGAGCAACTTATGTCAGTACCTGTTGTAGCACCTGCTCCAGTGACTGCTTTTCCAGCTGGCCAAAGAAAAGGGAGACGATGTATTTGGTGCGATAGTACAGAGCACCAATACTGCAGAGATTGTGATGCTTTTCAAGAAGGGCATAAGAAGAACGTAGTGTTTTGGGGACAAGATGGGAAGATATGGCTGACAGAGACTGGTGCTCCTCTTGACACAAAATTTGGTAAGGGAGGCATGAAGAAGCTCGTTGATGATATGGCTGCGCGATCAGCTTATGTGAGTGTTAGAGGAGATGCTTCAGCTTATGGAGTCCAGCTTGAGCAGAAATCAGATGGAGACTCAGCCTTATGGTCCTCTGCCTTGGAGATAGCGAGAAGAGGGAAAGTTCAGGCATCCACTATGACTTGTGTGGGCTCTAGAGCATCCAAGGAGAAACGGGATGGGATTCTCCTGTTGACATGTATTCTATTTTTGCTTATATGGTGAAAACACAGGGTTTAGATGCCATGGTTCAGGAAAAGAGAAGAAGAGATGAGGAGGGTCTTAGCACCTCCAAAACGACTACAGGGGGTGACTTTGTTTCACCACCTGTTACAGCTCCACCTATGACGAGTTCTCCAGCACAATCAGGTCCTGAGCAACCTATGGGAGACAAACAGATGAAAGAAAAGAGACAACCAAGAAAGGAGCCAGGATTCAAGCTCTTGTCAGACCTTGATATGCAGACGGATATGAGTAAGATTTTTCATGAAAGAATTTTAAATAGTGAAGTCACTTTTACTGTTGGTGAAGCTCTTGGGATTGCTAGAAGAGAAATACAGGATCAGATGCAGGATCTTTTGCGGAGGAAACGACATGCAATGGAAGGACCTGCTTTACAGGGGTTATGGCATGGAGCTCTTGGGGAAGAGCATGATGATACAGTGATGGTTGAGAATGCTTCTGTCAATCCGCAGTTGGAGAAATAGTTCAGCCTATGCAGTATGAAGATGATGATACCCCTATCCTCATTCCTCGCATCCATTTTTCATGTAGTCATTGGGCTAGAGCAACCACTGAGATGGTGGTAAGAATTGGAGAGAAACAGATTCCTTTGGTCGCTTTAGTCGATCATGGTTCCGAGATTAATCTTATTGATCGAGGTGTTTATGAGAGTGGCAAGTGGCCTATGGATACAGAGCATGGCTGGCGCATGAGAGCAGCCAATAATACTTCTGGTGATATGTATGATGCTTGTCCGAGCATCAGAATTTCTATTGGTAATGTTGAAGAGGATTATCATTGCTTTGTTCAGGATTCTTGCTCTTATCCGATTATTCTTGGACAGCCTTTCATTACAGAAGCAAGAATGGAGACGAAAGTGATGGATGATGGCTCAGCCTATGCATGGATACGCAGTAAAGATGGTATGCGAGCTGTTCAATTTATGACTGTTGGAGTAAATCATCCGAGAAACAGGGACTCCTTGCGTGAGGCACCACTACCTGCGAAGGAGTTGGATTTTCATTGGGTACCGCTGTCTTGCGAGATGCCAGTGGTACGGAGCGGAGAAAAGAGGAGATCTCGCCTCCTGGTAGCAATTCTTTCTCCACTAATTTTGTTGGTTTTTCTTCAGATAGTTCAGTGAGTTATCAGAAAATTTCAGATTTGTCTAGAGCTGCCAGGCAGTACATTGGTCATAAGGAGAAAGAGTTGAAGATTGCAAGTATTTTGCAAGCAGAAGAGCATGTGGATGGGCTGTATAAGGAATGTCTTATGCAGATACATTGTCTGAGATGGAAAATATACTGAAAACTGATGTATATAAGGGTTCAAGGATCATACCTGTGCAAACCTTGGATATGTATCAGGAAATTTCTGATTTTATGCTAAAAACTGAGTTAGAGGCTGAGAAAACTCAGCAAACCGAATCTATGGCTGATCTTGATCAGCTTTCAGAGTTGCAGAGGGCTGAAACCTTTCAGCCAGCAGAGTTAAATGCTGGAAAAATTCAGCATATAGAGTATGAGGCTGCATCATGGCAGTCCATAGAGCAGAGGGCTGAAACCATTCAGCCAACAGAGTTTAATGCTGAAAAATTTCAGCATACAGAGTTTCAGGCTGTACCCATGTAGTCCATAGAGCAAAGGGCTGAAATCTTTTAGCCAACAGAGTTGAGAGTTGCTGAAAAATTGCAAAAATTGCAGCAAAGAAAAGAGTGCCTGACTGATGCCAAGGTTGACACGAAGTATAAAACAATTGATAAGAAGGTTAAGCCGGTTGCAGGGCCACTTCCTCCTGATAGTGATGAGCAGATAGAAAAAGCTATGAAGCAGCCTATGTTGAGAGATCCTGCAAATATTGGACATAAATTTACAGCTGAAACTCTTCCAGAATTGAAGATTGGAAATGATGATTTCTTACTTCCAGTGGAAAAAGAATGTTTTAGAGAGATGCTTGGACGACATGGTAAGGCATTTGCTTTCTTTCCTCATGAAATTGGCTGCATTAGTCCCGAATTGGTTGCGCCTATGGTCATCTTCACTATTCCTCATGTGCCATGGAATATACGTCCTATACCTATGCCTAGAGCACACTTGCCAAAGCTAATAGAGTTGCTGAACGAGAAGATTAAGATGGGAATTTTGGAACCCTCTTCTGCGCCCTATTCTAACAGGTGGTTTACTGTACCAAAGAAGAATGGTACCTTGAGATTTATTCAGGATATGCAGCCCGTGAATAGAGTGACAATCAGGAATGTGGGAACAGGTCCAGTTGTGGATGAGTTTGCTAAGGCTTTTGCAGGACGAGCCATCTATTCCCTAGGTGACTTGTATTCAGGTTATGACCAGTTTCAGCTTGCCTTGGAAAGCAGGGATATTACTACTATGCAGACACCTATTGGTCTTGTGAGAATGTGTACCTTGCCTCAAGGTGCCACCAACTCAGTTGCTCATATGATGAATGCTATGCATAGAGTTCTGCGAGACTATATTTCGCAATATACCATGCCTTTCTTAGATGATGTGCCTATTAAGGGTTGTGCAGAAGAAGAAAAGAATGAGAGTCTTGATTTGCGAGGATGTAGACAATTTGTGGCTGAACACTTGGTTGCTTGTGAGCAAATATTGACACGATTGGAGGAGGTGAATTTGACTCTTTCAGGGCTGAAATCTGTCTTTGGTGTTAATGAATTTATCATAGTTGGGCATATGGTTGGTTATTATGGCAGAAAACCTTCACCTGCAAAGGTGGATGCCATAAGCAGGATTGCAGAGTATTGCTCGACTACTTTAGAGGTGCGGAGATTTGTGGGAGCTTGTGTATTTTACATGATTTGGATTCCTCATTTTGCTCACATTGCAGATGTTCTCTATCAGCTGCTTCGAAAGGGGCAGAAGTTTCATTGGGATGAGAAGCATTCGAAAGCCATGCATAAACTCAAGAAGCTGTTGCAGTCAGCTCCTACTCTTCGCAAGACGGATTATCAGTGAGGACGGCCAATCATGTTGACAGTTGATACTAGCCCTATTGGCATAGGTTGGGCAGTGGGGCAGGATGATGCTGATGGGAATATATATGCAATCCGCTTTGGAGCTAAAGTTCTTAATGAGCGGCAGAGGAGATATCCGCAGATTAAAAGAGAGTTGTGGGGAGTAGTCACTGCACTGAAGTGTGATAAAGAGTGTTTTATTGGTGCTTCAGTTGTTGTGGAAACAGATTGCTTGCCTTTGCTTGGCATGATTACTAGCTGTTTGACTCCAGATATAGCGATACTTTGGTGGATTGCCTACATCAAATCATTGAATCCAGAATTTTGACATATAGCAGGAAAAAATAATCCAATTGTTGCTGACATGCTGTCTAGAGCGAGATATGAGGATGAGGAGTCAATGCTTGTAGAAGATGATGAGACAGAGTTTGCAGCTTCTGTCCTTGTTCATGATTGTCATGTGTCTACTGTTGAAGCCTTTACTGAAGAACTCTATGTTGACGAGTGGCTGCAAATTGGTCAGTATTTGAGTTCATTAACTCGAAGAGCTGATTGGACAGATGATGTATTCAAGAAAATCAGAAGAAAGGCTTATGGGTATTTCTTGAAAGATGGTTTTCTTTGGAAGTATCCAAAGAAGAGAGGCGGCCTACCCTTGAGAGTAGTTTGTGAGGCAGCGATGCAGATATAGATTATGCGAGAGTTTCATGAGAGTTCTTGGGCTGGACATAGAGATGTGTCGGCTACCTATGAGAAAATCAAAGAAAGATACTGGTGGAAAGGGATGTATAAAGATGTTTTTCACTTTGTGGAGACTTGCAGGTACTGTCAGCTTTACTCTTTAGTGCGGCATCGTGATGAGTCGCATCCGACCTATCCACTATGTATGCATTATAAGTGGGTGGTAGACTTGGTTACTTTGCCAATGGGACTTTGGCAAATGAGATATCTTGTCTTGGCTAGGGAGGATCTTACAAACTATGTTGAAGGCAGATCTTTGCGGACGAAGACCACCACTACAGTATGTAAATTCTTGTTCGAAGAAATATTTTGCAGGTATGGATGTATAGGCAAGATTACAGCTGATCGTGGACAGTTAGATGCAGACGAAGCTAGAGAATTTTTCTCACGGCTTGGGATTAAGTTGGCTCTTACTACTGCCTATAATCCAGAGGGGAATGGCAAGAGCGAAAGAGGACATCCGCTGATAGTTAAGGCATTGGCAAAAGCTTGTAGAGGTCGGATTGGAGATTGGCCGAGATTACTACCTTTTGCATTGTGGGCAGACAGCTCTACACATAGCGTGGCTACTGGATATATGCCTGCAGAGTTGATCTATGGGCAAAAACCTGTCATGCCTACTGAAATCTGTGCTCTCACGTGGAGTGCTCTTCCATGGCATGAGAATTTATCAAGAGAGGAGCTTCTAGCTCTTCGGATTCATCAACTAGAGAGAAGGACAGAAGATGTGCAGCTAGCAGTTGTTCGTTTAAAGGCAGCCCGACTCAGAAACAAGGACAGGTTTGATTTGAGGCATCGCTTGCGGCCTAGAGCCATAAAAGAGGGAGATTGGGTTCTAGTCTACGACAATAGCCTAGAGAATCAACATAGCAGCATGCGAAAAATGGTTCAAAGATGGTTTGGACCGTATGAGGTGAAACAGGTTTTTGACAATGCTACCTATGAGTTGGCTGAATTGGATGGGACGGTATTGAGGGTGCCCATTGCTGGAAAACGAGTCAAGATTTTCAAGAGAAGAGAAGATGAAGAGTATGCACTTGAAGCATTGGCAGAAGAAGAGCAGTCAGAAGAAATTCTAACAGAAGAAGCAGAGAATATGGATGATGAAGCTGATGGAGAAACAGGTCTACCGGAAACTGATGCATTGGACCTGTTTGTGGACTTGGATGATCCTGGATAGTTGGCTCATTCGGAGGATGCGCAGGTTTAGAGGGGGTGGATGTCGTGTTGCTGCGCATCCGAGCCATAAACACCTCCATTTTTGTTGTGCATATGTGTTATCTTTTTGCGTGTGTTTCATTGTGTTTGACTGCTGCATTATCTTTCCGTCCTTTTCAGTACCCGCATCCAATGAACATACTCCACTTGTGTGTTTGTGTTTGTGTGTGTTTCTGTTTGTGTGCATGTTGTGTGTATGTCAGAAAAATATGAAAAACTGATGCCAAAGAGTAATATTATGCTGTCAATTTCAATGATGAATTCCAAGAAAAGTGCAGGAAACCGTGGAATCAAAGGAAGCTTTGTAGAAGTCGACATTGAAGCTATGAAGATAAAGGTTACACGTGATCAAGGCCGACGTAATATGCGGGACAAAGCATTTTTGAAGAAGATACATTAGCACTACATGCCATGGAGAAGAAGGGTTCATATGCCTTTGCCTTTGATGGAAGGAATCTCTACAGCTGTCTCAAAGCCTCATAGAACGTGTCAAGCTTCGACAACGATAGCTATTGGGCCAAGTTTGCTGGTGTTATCTTCATGTGCAACAACCATACCAAGCAAGAGTGTTTTTGACATAAGGTTTTTGGTTTGCCACTTGTTGCAAGAAGAGATCTGGTGGAGCAGGTTACCCCTGGCACGCTCTTGTTCTTATTCAATTTTGATACAATGGAATTGTATGGAATCTACGAGGCTATTTCTCATGGTGGAATGGACCTTGAACTCAATGCATTTCGAAATTCCCAAGGGTCATATCCCGCACAAGTTTAAACACTTGTTCAATTATTTTGCCTGACGGAACCACCACGAAAAAGGATAGATCCTGAATTGCTCTGACAGAAGGTATCGGGAAAAGCAACCTAGACTGCTGCTTTCTCAGTGGATAGGGCTGGACATGCCTCTCTTCTTCCAAGCAAAGCGTCTGGTTTTTTTTAGAGTAAAAAAGGAGGCATAGCGCCTCACCCCTGTTTTTGGATCCGCTATAATCGGTGGACTACGCCATCGCCTTTAGTGGGAACCTCTCGATCCTGAATCGTTTTCAATCTGGAAAACTACAGGGAATTTTCCATTCCAGGGCATATCTCTGGTTTCTGAGAAGTTTAATTCATCGAATCCTATTCGCTCCCTCACCCATCCTCCCCTTTGTACATTCCTGCGTTCTGAAAGGCGGCAGATGATCGAGATGAAGAGCTTGATGCGAATGAGATGACCTCTGGGTCGATGGAGAATGCAAAGAAAAAGCAGTACAGCAGCGGATTGAGACCCCGAATGGCAAACAAGTTACCTACAGCAAGCGCCGATCGGGCCTCGAGAAGATGACCAAGGAGCTCGCCACGCTCTGCGACATCGATATCCTTCTCATCTTGTTATTTTCCCCCTGTCAAATTGAGTTGGATCAATGGGACCAGAAGCCTTCCAGAGGATGCCATAATGAGATTTGCAAATCTAGCACCTCAAGAGAGGGCGAAATGGAAAGTTGAAGCTTTGGAGCAACTCAAACGTGTGTTCAAGAAGCTCGATCATGAGTGCACCAACACCTAGTCTTGAGAGTCTGCACCACCATTTGCAAGATCTTCAGGTGTATTACTATAACTTGCAACAAAGATTGAGATTATATGAATCATTCCAAACAATAGAGGATGCAAACGAGCTAGAGGAAAAATAGCAATGTCGCCTAAAAGAGCTGCGGCTGAAAGGCAACTACTGGAGTCAAGCCATCAGGTCGTTCTTTACAGCCAACTAGCATAGCAGATTTATCCAGAAAGTCTCCTAAATATGGCAGTCTTAGATGCTGCATCTTAAGCAACTTGGGAAGTAGACCAAAGATCAAACAATGTGATGGCTCTTCAGCCAGAAACAAATCCAATGCTTGGTCAAAGTGACCCAAATAATGGTCCAGATTGTATGCCCAGTGGTATGATGCCTTATGAGAAGCAGTTGGAAGGATTAGTCTGATGATAAGAAAGAGAAAATGAGCATTAGGCCTCAAATTTCAAGGTTTGCTGAAGTGTTCATTTGGAAGGCCTTAGAGAAGGGTTACCCACCAGAGTCTTTGAGGAACTTCCCACTTCATTGGTCCTGTTCTGTTCTCTTTCAGCTCTTCTTCTATGCCCTTAGGCCAAAAGTTATATGCTGAAGGACTTGAACAAAATTTTATCCAGGTTTATGGGAGTTCAGCAATGCTGAGGAACAGGTGGCCCTTGATGTTGCTCTGATTTATACATGGGGTTGGAGACTATTTGTGAACCTTCTGCTGTCTACCTTTGTTAGTGGCTTGAAAGTTTGAGCTTGCTTAAGAGCCTTGGAGTAAAGCCAAAAGTTACATGCTGAAGGACTTGAACAAATTTTGTTTATTGGCAGTTTCTTTGTTGTAACTCTACAAACTTGACAAGCAATATAGTGAACTTTGGCATCAAAAATTCGATTTCTTCTTGTTAGCCTCTTTTCTTGCTGCAACTTGAACTCCGTGTTTAGCAGCTCTTACACGAACTCTATGACATTTCTGGTGAACCCAACGTGAAAGCGCAGTGTCAATTTTCAGCAAGATGGGAGACTCGCAAGAAGAGATGATAGATGACAATGTCATGAAGCATCTGTTTCAGTCATTTACAACCTATATGCAACAGCAAGCTCACGCGAAACGTGATAGTGATGCCATGGATGCCTTGAAAGCTGTCCAACAGGAGATGAAGCAGTTCAACGGCCAACAAGTTTCAACTTACTTGCATTTGTATGAAGAAAAGATGAAGTTTTTTGGGGTTTCTCAAGATGTTTGGAGCCGCTACTTCTTGCGGATCGTGGTTCGCGCGCTTGAAGTCCGAATTTCAGAAATTCAAGGAACGCATGCTGGTTGGACAGAGTTTAAGAAGGCATTAAAATATGAATATTTCTTGGAGGATACATGTCTTATGAACCGCAGGAATTTCTTAGCATGGGTTTCTATGCCTAATAAGGGACTTTCAGTTACCGCCCTTCTGCGAGAGTTTGAGAGCCGCTATGATCAGTTGGATGGAACTGAGCAGCAAGCTTTGGAGATGCAGAAAGTGGAATTATTTTTACAAGCTGCTGATGCTGATTTACAGGAAAAGTTGGATGATCTTTTGGAAGATCAAGCTACTGATTCAGGTTTAAAGACCGAGTGGTGACATGTCATTGATGTTGTGAATGAGCTTGTTAAGAAGCAGTGGAGGAGGGTATGATTGCATCGTAATACAGGATCTGTTTCTGAAAAATCCTTGGAGACCTCTACTTCTACCCCTGCTGCAAGTTCTATGCCTAAGCCTACTCCTCCTGTTGTAAATCTACCAGTTCCTGCTGCTCCAGTGCCCTTATCCATAGATGATGTTATTAAAGGCTTGGCAGAATTGACGATAGAGGCAGTCAAAGCTGAAGTTGGGAAGTTAAAAGAGCAACTTATGTCAGTACCTGTTGTAGCACCTGCTCCAGTGACTGCTTTTCCAGCTGGCCAAAGAAAAGGGAGACGATGTATTTGGTGCGATAGTACAGAGCACCAATACTGCAGAGATTGTGATGCTTTTCAAGAAGGGCATAAGAAGAACGTAGTGTTTTGGGGACAAGATGGGAAGATATGGCTGACAGAGACTGGTGCTCCTCTTGACACAAAATTTGGTAAGGGAGGCATGAAGAAGCTCGTTGATGATATGGCTACACGATCAGCTTATGTGAGTGTTAGAGGAGATGCTTTAGCTTATGGAGTCCAGCTTGAGCAGAAATCAGATGGAGACTCAGCCTTATGGTCCTCTGCCTTGGAGATAGCGAGAAGAGGGAAAGTTCAGGCATCCACTATGACTTATGTGGGCTCTAGCATCCAAGGAGAAACGGGATGGGATTCTCCTGTTGACATGTATTCTATTTTTGCTTATATGGCGAAAACACAGGGTTTAGATGCCATGGTTCAGGAAAAGAGAAGAAGAGATGAGGAGGGTCTTAGCACCTCCAAAACGACTACAGGGGGTGACTTTGTTTCACCACCTGTTACAGCTCCACCTATGACGAGTTCTCCAGCACAATCAGGTCCTGAGCAACCTATGGGAGACAAACAGATGAAAGAAAAGAGACAACCAAGAAAGGAGCCAGGATTCAAGCTCTTGTCAGACCTTGATATGCAGACGGATATGAGTAAGATTTTTCATGAAAGAATTTTAAATAGTGAAGTCACTTTTACTGTTGGTGAAGCTCTTGGGATTGCTAGAAGAGAAATACAGGATCAGATGCAGGATCTTTTGCGGAGGAAATGACATGCAATGGAAGGACCTGCTTTACAGGGGTTATGGCATGGAGCTCTTGGGGAAGAGCATGATGATACAGTGATGGTTGAGAATGCTTCTGTCAATCCGCAGTTGGAGAAATAGTTCAGCCTATGCAGTATGAAGATGATGATACCCCTATCCTCATTCCTCGCATCCATTTTTCATGTAGTCATTGGGCTAGAGCAACCACTGAGATGGTGGTAAGAATTGGAGAGAAACAGATTCCTTTGGTCGCTTTAGTCGATCATGGTTCTGAGATTAATCTTATTGCTCGAGGTGTTTATGAGAGTGGCAAGTGGCCTATGGATGCAGAGCATGGCTGGCGCATGAGAGCAGCCAATAATACTTCTGGTGATATGTATGATGCTTGTCCGAGCATCAGAATTTCTATTGGTAATGTTGAAGAGGATTATCATTGCTTTGTTCGGGATTCTTGCTCTTATCCGATTATTCTTGGACAGCCTTTCATTACAGAAGCAAGAATGGAGACGAAAGTGATGGTTGATGGCTCAGCCTATGCATGGATACGCAGTAAAGATGGTATGCGAGCTGTTCAGTTTATGACTGTTGGAGTAAATCATTCGAGAAATAGGGACTCCTTGCGTGAGGCACCACTACCTGCGAAGGAGTTGGATTTTCATTGGGTACCGCTGTCTTGCGAGATGCCAGTGGTACGGAGCGGAGAAAAGAGGAGATCTCGCCTCCTGGTAGCCATTCTTTCTTTACTAATTTTGTTGGTTTTTCTTCAGATAGTTCAATGAGTTATCAGAAAATTTCAGATTTGTCTAGAGCTGCCAGGCAGTACATTGGTCATAAGGAGAAAGAGTTGAATATTGCAAGTATTTTGCAAGCAGAAGAGCATGTGGATGGGCTGTATAAGGAATGTCTTATGCAGATACATTGTCTGAGATGGAAAATATACTGAAAACTGATGTATATAAGGGTTCAAGGATCATACCTATGCAAACCTTGGATATGTATCAGGAAATTTCTGATTTTATGCTGAAAACTGAGTTAGAGGCTGAGAAAACTCAGCAAACCGAATCTATGGCTGATCTTGATCAGCTTTCAGAGTTGCAGAGGGCTGAAACCTTTCAGCCAGCAGAGTTAAATGCTGGAAAAATTCAGCATATAGAGTATGAGGCTGCATCATGGCAGTCCATAGAGCAGAGGGTTGAAACCATTCAGCCAACAGAGTTTAATGCTGAAAAATTTCAGCATACAGAGTTTCAGGCTGTACCCATGCAGTCCATAGAGCAAAGGGCTGAAATCTTTCAGCCAACAGAGTTGAGAGTTGCTGAAAAATTGCAAAAATTGCAGCAAAGAAAAGAGTGCCTGATTGATGCCAAGGTTGACACGAAGTATAAAACAATTGATAAGAAGGTTAAGCCGGTTGCAGGGCCACTTCCTCCTGATAGTGATGAGCAGATAGAAAAAGCTATGAAGCAGCCTATGTTGAGAGATCCTGCAAATATTGGACATAAATTTACAGCTGAAACTCTTGCAGAATTGAAGATTGGAAATGATGATTTCTTGCTTCCAGTGGAAAAAGAATGTTTTAGAGAGATGCTTGGACGACATGGTAAGGCATTTACTTTCTTTCCTCATGAAATTGGCTGCATTAGTCCCGAATTGGTTGCGCCTATGGTCATCTTCACTATTCCTCATGTGCCATGGAATATACGTCCTATACCTATGCCTAGAGCACACTTGCCAAAGCTAATAGAGTTGCTGAATGAGAAGATTAAGATGGGAATTTTGGAACCCTCTTCTGCGCCCTATTCTAACAGGTGGTTTACTGTACCAAAGAAGAATGGTACCTTGAGATTTATTCAGGATATGCAGCCCGTGAATAGAGTGACAATCAGGAATGTGGGAACAGGTCCAGTTGTGGATGAGTTTGCTGAGGCTTTTGCAGGACGAGCCATCTACTCCCTAGGTGACTTGTATTCAGGTTATGACCAGTTTCAGCTTGCCTTGGAAAGCAGGGATATTACTACTATGCAGACACCTATTGGTCTTGTGAGAATGTGTACCTTGCCTCAAGGTGCCACCAACTCAGTTGCTCATATGATGAATGCTATGCATAGAGTTCTGCGAGACTATATTTCGCAATATACCATGCCTTTCTTAGATGATGTGCCTATTAAGGGTTGTGCAGAAGAAGAAAAGAATGAGAGTCTTGATTTGCGAGGATGTAGACAGTCTGTGGCTGAACACTTGGTTGCTTGTGAGCAAATATTGACACGATTGGAGGAGGTGAATTTGACTCTTTCAGGGCTGAAATCTGTCTTTGGTGTTAATGAATTTATCATAGTTGGGCATATGGTTGGTTATTATGGTAGAAAGCCTTCACCTGCAAAGGTGGATGCCATAAGCAGGATTGCAGAGTATTGCTCGACTACTTTAGAGGTGCGGAGATTTGTGGGAGCTTGTGTATTTTACATGATTTGGATTCCTCATTTTGCTCACATTGCAGATGTTCTCTATCAACTGCTTCGAAAGGGGCAGAAGTTTCATTGGGATGAGAAGCATTCGAAAGCCATGCATAAACTCAAGAAGCTGTTGCAGTCAGCTCCTACTCTTCGCAAGACGGATTATCAGTGTGGATGGCCAATCATGTTGACAGTTGATACTAGCCCTATTGGCATAGGTTGGGTAGTGGGCCAGGATGATGCTGATGGGAATAGATATGCAATCCGCTTTGGAGCTAAAGTTCTTAATGAGCGGTAGAGGAGATATCTGCAGATTAAAAGAGAGTTGTGGGGAGTAGTCACTGCACTGATGTAATATTTTCGCGTATCCGTACCGTAAATATTAACCTTCCGCACACCGTGTAAACCTTGTGCAAAGGGTATCTCTTGCATTGAAATTATTGACAGTGTAATGTGTGACCAGCGCGCGTGAAATGGGATCCTCCGCTTTGGTAAATCAAGACCGGGAGATCAAAACCGCAAGACCCGCAAAAACACCCTCTTGGGAGGGACAATTTAATTAAATTAAGGAAAAAAATTTTACTAGTACCCCTTCCCCCAGCCGATGCATGGCTGGAGGAGAGGGAGTGTGGAGGGGGGATGGCCAAGTGAGGGATTGCATGAGGAAGTTCTCCACGTGGGTGGAGACCCTCTTCCCCACCCCCATTCCTATATAAACACCCCCCATCAAGGGGGTGTGCTAGGGAGGGAGAGAGAGGGAAGGCTGGAGGAGAGAGGGAGAGAGGAAGGTTCGTGCTGGTCGTGAGGAGGATCGCCAGTCCGCTGACGCTGCTGCCCAGACTGCCGTAGCTGCCGCCCCCAGTCCGCGTTGTCCGCCACAGCCGCCAGACAGCCTCCACCCGCCCGCCACGTTGTTCACGACCCCTCCACGTAGCTGCTGAAGTCAGAAGCTTCTTTGCAAGCTTCTAAGAGGGGCCTCCTTAAAGGGCCTTCCCACCATTTTTCCAAAGGCCCTTCCCAAAGGTCCTTTCCCACGACATCTTCCCAAAGATCCATTAATACCCCCTTCCCGGGACTTTGAAGGGGAAGGTGAAGCCGTAAGAACCCCACTAGACCGTCGGGAAAGGCTTCCCGCAATAAGTCTTTAAAGCCCCTTTACCGCAAGCGACATTCCGTAAAGAAATCTTCCGCCTATGAGGAAAGGCAAAAGCCGGAAGGTTGCATGTCAAGGCAAAACAATCCGTACACGACGAAAGCGAATTCAGAAACCGAATCTACGTCTACGATGGCCCCAAAAGGATCGCAAGGTGCGACCGCGGAAGGCTCATCTCCGAATGTACAAGTGGACATCTCCCCGACTCCTCAAGTCCAGGTTTCTTCGAGTTAATTCCGCATAAGGAAATGATTAGGCGCGCTTAGCTCATAAAGGAAATTGCACATTTTTACGTTTAATTTTAATGCATATGGAAATTGGAAAGAAATACATGTGTTAAGGCATCTCTTGAACATTAGATAAGATTGATATATGTCGTGAATTTGAACGAGTAGAAGGCTAGTTGCATGTAGTTTTTGGTACATCATCAAGGTAATGAGTCTAAACTTAGGCAAAGAAATGGAATTTATAAGTACATTATCTTCCGTCCTAGACATGGTAGGAATAAGTGTGTGCTGCACATTAGGCAACATACTTCTCGCAATGACTTCATAGGAAAAGGGTTAACACCATAAGGTATTTTCCGGAAAGAATAGAGTACTAAAGTGAACGTATGGACTTGCAAATAGCTTGTAAGATGGAATAAATTAACACTAGTTTGTATAAACTTCATTATCTACTTCGTAGCTAGGAGAACGTTGTGTATTGCGTAGTCGTCATGCCATCGTTAAGAGCTGCATTTAGGAGTCAAAGCATAGTATTCGAAGTATGGACTACAAGTAGTAGGCATGATTAATTGGTAAAGCCTAGTAGGACCTAGGAAAGTTAGCGTACAGATTGGCAAGCATTTTACCTTACTAAGGAAAGATAATGTTATCATGAACCATGTGATACGTAGAGGCAATCAATCGCATGTTTACGCGTTTTGGTGGTATTGTATCTATTGCTCTCCGTTAGATTTAGTTATTACCCTTAGAAGGATCATCCTCGTCGCAAGATAGTGACTAAGTAACCTAATCATGGGTATGGCTCCGTCGGAATGAAAGGTATTCCAAGTGCTAACTAGAACTTAGTGCAATAATAATTCGACCTAGCTTTAGACAAAAACCGTGAATCTAAAGATCCTACACACGTTCACAAAATGTCGAAGCAATTGGATGTTCATGTATGAAATGATCTAAGGTTATCCTAAGGATCATGACGAAACTCCGACGGAGTTGCATATTTCTAGAACCATGGGCCAACCTAATTAGGAATGATTTGGAGGATGTCTAATCATCCTGTTACTCACTTTTGGAATAATTTGCCAAGGAAAAGGAAAGTTAAGTATTTGCCTTGAAGCAAATGACCAGACTATAAACCAAAGCGACATGGTCGCTGGAACCTACCACAACTAAACACTAAAGTATGGGTAGGGTATGACCCTAACCCAAGAATGATAGGAATCTTGCCAAGTTGCAATTGATTCCGAAACGAATGCGGATTGCATTCGGAGGAAAGGAAGTCACTCCTTAACAGTTTGCCAGCCACAAAGACCATTGGAATTTGTTTGTGCTTGTAACCGTTAGAAAAGCACTATTTGCATTGTTTGCTCAATGAACTAAAGGAGGAAAACATATCTAAATACTTCAGGTTGAAGCCTGAAGGGAGAGGCAGCTTCAGTTACCCCCGACTGCCTGCCTAACCCTAACCAAGGGGGTTGTGAACCGCGCCGGGAATGTGGACCGAACCCGCCATGAGAGGTCTCTCCATTGAGTTCTACTTGGAGCAGGAGGACGCTTGGGTGCCAGGGGGGGCTCTGGCTGTAAATCCCTCGCCTTCCCGGCCCTGCACAAGAGACTAACGTGACTCGAGATTGGATCTCGAGGCTCGCATACTAGTCTACGGGCGGAAACTTGGATTAGTGATCCCTGGTGGATTACTGGATAGCCTTCGGGCGGATTATGAATATGCCTACGGGCGGAACTCCTTGTATTTCAAAGATAAAATGATAAAATGATAATAAAGAAGTTGTTTGGCATTGTTTTCTTTTTGTCCTGTGATAAGATTACGTGAATGAACCGGTGCATAACAGGGTTAATTCAAAGAAGCTGTTTGTATATGTCAAACTAATGTGGTAGGTAATTACATAACTAAAACAAGCCGAGGAAAGTGCGGAGGATGGATCATGGGTCCGTCCTATGGATGGGTGGTCCCGGTTAGCCGGGAACTTTTCTCAAAGTCTTTGACGAACAGAAGGATGATCAACATCACCGAAACAAGTAGAGAGAACGATGACTTGGAATTACCGATTACCCGATTCACGCTGTTTTAGGGGAACGGAATGGGACTATGCCTTTTGGCAGAGAGGTCGAGCCTTGCATCCCTCTCGTTTCCCATTCTCCTTGAACCAAGTGCAGCATGAATCCGCTTCAGACCTGGCGTTTCTACGTAAAGTAGTTCGATCAGGTCTGACGCTAGTCGCTGTTAGTACAATGACCAAACAATTCCAGTCGATCCTAGTGGGAACGGCCAGGACGCTTCCGTTACGTGGCAGATGCGGAAAGTCCTAGATTGCAAAACCCGTAACATTCCGTGGGAGTGCCGGGCGGAGCTTTCTAGACATCCTTCCCGATGGACTGCTAAGACGTGTCCGGAATGATTCTAGCGGACACGTTACAGTTGGTATCAGACTCGACTTACAATGGAATTGCTTTCATAAGATTTCATTAGAAGTGAAGTAAAGAAATTGTTCCTGTCCAAACATTTTCTCATCTTCGATACTGTCTTGCAGAATTACGAGGCGTGGAACAAGTTTTTGGTGTTCCGGATCATGTTCATGACTGCGATGCATTCTCCGCATTATAGGCAGAGAATTGAAATGATGAACATCTTGGAGCAGATTTATAACCCATCACCTCTATATATAGAGCGAAGATGGACTGGGTCTTCAGGAATCTACTACATAGCTGCCCACCGGTTCGCTTATCTACAAACCAACCTGAAGAGGATCAAATGGTTGGAAGATTTGAAAGTCGTGAAGCTGTTCATTTTTGTGGAAGCTCACGTGAATTCGACTTTGCATATTCGAGGTCGAAGGGTTGAATTAAACTCATATGTTTATGAGGAAGTAACCCGCGTAATTCCAGCCGATAGAGTTAAGGTATTGGGCCGCCATGGAAAGTATGGTTTCCAGCGGAAAGGATATCCCGAACTTCCGATGAATTATCGATTCCTAAAGATACATGACCCAAAACCCTACTATTACACAGTTCCTGTAGACAAATCCAATACTATGTTGTTCTCCCCAAACTAGATGTAATGACTGGAGATGTTGTATGGGGCTACGCCATATAAATATAAATAAGGACTTCTTTTATCACTATCCAATTGTGCATCAAAGTTGTTGAAGAAAAGTTAAGTAACTTCATGAGTTACGAAATAGTTGAACTAAGGATAAGCTAATGTCAATTATTATATAATAATGTTAAGAAAACTTTTACCCAGGCGCAACCCCAGGTACAGGTTCCAAATTCGCCCCCTACAGCAAGTACGACTGTGATCCAGGAGAAGACGTTCCTCCTCAAACAGATTAAGCCACCCGAGTTTGACGGGAGGGGCAGATTCGTCCAGTCAGACGCTGAGATTTGGATTGAATCTATGGAGGACTACTTCGAAGCCGCTGGCACTGCACCTACCAATCAGGCCATGCTCGCCAAATTAAAACTCACCGGTGAAGCCAGACTATGGTGGAAACAATGGTGCAGGGATCAAGGGATTTCAGAGGGATCCGTTACCTGGGAGAAGTTAAAGCAAGCCGTGCAAGGGAGATATTTACCACCCGCATATCGTACACAGAAAATGAATGAGTTCTATGAGCTAAAACAGTTAGGACTCACGCTTGACGCATACTACTCTAAGTTTGTCTCACTCTTAAAGTATGCGCCACAAATGGACACGACACAGCAGGTGTCCAAATTTTGCGCAGGCTTAAATCCACCTGTAAATACCCGTCTCGAATCTATGAGACCATCAGATCTTCAGGATGCATTCATTCGAGCAGCACCTATAATTCAGGAAGTGCAAGCTAAACCAAGGAGTATTAAGAACTGGACTTATAGCAACCCAAGCAAAGGAGCATTCAGACCTCAGGTTAAGAGAGTTCAAGGCCACAATCAGGGACAAAGGAAGAAAGCAAGGACAAATAACGTCAACAACTTTGTTCCTACTCACAGTAATGGCCGAAACCTCCGATGTTTCCATTGCAACGAACTTGGTCACTTCAGAAAGGAATGTCCCAAGCTTAGCGAGGGACACCGTCAAGGTGCTGGCCGCGGGCAGGGAGCCGCCACCCGTGGTAGAGGAAGAGCTGCTTGCATTACCACTAGGCAAAGATGTAATGCGGAAGAAGAGGAAGACCCGACTATGGAAGCGGAATTTGAAAGAGCAACAGTCCATGCCGCTTTACACAGGAAGGGCCCGAATCGCTAGTTCTCGGTAATTCAAACGCCGTCGGACTATCAAGGTAAAGGGTTCAAAACCTTGATTGATTGTGGCAGTACACATTCCTTTATCTCACCAGCGTGTGCTAAGAGATTAGGAATAGCCACAGTAGAAGCACCTACCCTGCTTGTGGAATTGGCAAACGGTCGTGAGGTAACTTGTGCTAGGCAAACTGCTAAGGAGGAGTTCTATCTGGGAGGAAAGAAAACCTCAGTCAAATTCAGAGTCATGAACTTAGGCATCCATGAGTGTCTACTCGGGATGGATTGGCTTAAGCCCAATGACGCCCACATCCACTGTGGAAAGGGTCAAGTTTCCTTTCGAAACTCTGACAGAGAGTTTGTTACGACTCAAGGTGAGGCAGGAGTGCCGAGAATCCAGCTAGCCAAGGTCTCGCGGATCATAAAAGGGGTTAGGAAAGGATTACCTGTTTACTTGATCAAACTCAACAAGTTGGATCAAAAGCAAGAGTCTCATGAGGGACCCTCTTGGCTAAAAGAATATGCTGACGTATTCCCTGAGGAATTAACTGAACTTCCACCTCCAAGAGAAGTTGATCATGAAATAAGGCTAATACCTGGAGCTGTGCCAATTGCAAAGAGACCTTATAGAATGTCTATTCCGGAAGCTATTGAGTTGAAGGAACAACTCAAGCAACTGTTAGATCAGGGCTACATCCAGCCTAGCAATTCACCATGGGGAGCTCCAGTCCTATTCCAGAAAAAGAAAGATGGGACACTTCGACTATGTATTGATTACCGTGGGTTGAATCAATCAACAGTCAAGAACAAGTACCCTATTCCTAGAATAGATGAGCTTCTTGATCGCCTTCAAGGTGCAAAGATCTTCTCCAAAATTGATCTCAGATCAGGCTACTATCAAATCAGGATCAAGGATGAGGATATTCCAAAAACGGCCTTCAATACAAGATATGGGCACTTTGAATTCTTGGTTATGTCATTCGGACTTACAAATGCACCTGCCACTTTCAATAGGTTAATGCAGGATATTTTTAGGCCATATCTTGATGATTTCATACTTGTCTTCTTCGACGACATTTTAGTCTATTCTAAACAGGAAGAAGATCATGAACCTCAACTACGGATTGTTTTGGAGACAATGAGGTCTCATAAGCTGTATGCAAAAATGAAGAAGTGTGCATTCTTCAAACGTCAGATTGAATATCTAGGATTCATAGTATCATCAGAAGGAATATCAGTAGATCCAGCCAAAGTCAGAGATGTGCTTGAATGGCCAACACCAGTATCTGTCAAAGAGATACGTAGCTTTCTTGGCTTGACAGGATGGTATAGGGTCTTTATCAAAAACTATGCTTTGATTGCAGCACCTCTTACCGACTTACTAAAGAAGCAGACTTCCATTACATGGTCAACTCCCGAGCAAAATAGCTTCGATCAATTGAAGCAATGTTTGGTATCAGCACCTATTCTGAGACTTCCTGATCTCAATAAGGAGTTCGAGGTAGTAACTGATGCTAGCATTCTTGAATTGGGGTGTGTTCTTATGCAGGAAGGACATCCAGTAGCATATTCTTCAAGGAAATTGAAGAGTCACGAAAAGAATTATGCCACTCATGATCTGGAGTTATTAGCTGTCATCCATGCTCTAAAGCTTTGGAGACACTACCTGTTGGGAAATAAGTTCACTCTAGTAACCGATCATAAGAGTCTCAAATGGATTTTTACCCAGAACGAGCTCAACATGAGGCAACGTCGATGGATTGAAGTATTGGAGGAATATGATTTTGAAATCAAGTATCGACCAGGGAAAGAGAATGTAGTTGCCGATGCACTCAGTCGCAAGGCATTCCTAAACTCCCTAATCTTGCAGGATCCATCAACGACCAGATCTCTGGCTACAAAGGTATCTATGCCAAGCAACCCAGTACTCGAATTAGCGAGAGAGGAAGCATGCCATGACTTAGCCTACCAAGCAATGATAAAAGAAATATCTACCAAGGATCAGAATCCGAAGTTGCAAGCAAAGTATCATGAATTTTCTATTGACAATGGACTTATTTACTATAGAACAAGGCTATGTATACCAGCAAGCCAGTCACTTAAGCAGAAGATATTGTGGGAAGCTCATGATTCCCCTTTCGCCGGACACCCTGGCTATGCAAAAACTCTTAATGCAGTCAGGAAGAGCTATTATTGGGAGAGGCTCAAAGGTGACGTCCTCAAATATGTCACCGAATGTTTGTCTTGCCAACGTATCAAGGCTGAACATGTCATGATGCCAGGAAAATTACAACCACTTGACATTCCCCAAATGAAATGGGAATTCATCAGTATGGATTTTGTGGTGGGCTTACCCCAAGTCCAAGGAGGATACAACTCCATTATGGTTGTAATTGACATGCTTACTAAGGTTGCACACCTGATTCCAGTAAAGACAAACTATAAAGCCTCCGATATCGCAAGAGTGTTTATCAAAGAAATATTCAAGCTACATGGTTTACCTAGAAGGATCATTAGCGATAGAGATTCTCTTTTCACTTCTCACTTCTGGAAAGCTATCTTTGAAGCTATTGGGACTCAACTCTGTTTTAGCACTGCCTACCATCCCCAAACAGATGGACAAACAGAGCGGGTAAATCAAATCATTGAGGATATTCTTAGGGCCTACTGCTGTCGAGAGCCAAAGAGATGGATTCAATATTTGCCGTTAGTAGAATTTGCTTACAATGCTTCTTATCAGCAGAGCATTCAAATGACTCCTTTTCAGGCATTGTATGGTCATGATTGTCGAAGTCCTCTAAATTTTTCTGATCCTACCCTGAGAGTGGAAGCTTCAAGACAAATGTTGGAGGACATGGATGACCAAATAAGGTCAATAAGACAAGACATACAAGCAGCCAAAGATAGACAAAAGGCATATGCAGATTTGAAGCGCCAAGAGCGGATCTTCGGAGAAGGAGACATGGTCTTCATTCGAGTACAGACGAAAAAGAGTTCTTTATCTCTAGGTAAATGCAAGAAGCTAAGTCCAAGGTACTGTGGACCGTATAAAATCCTCAAATGCCTAGGACCCAATGCTTATAAATTACAACTTCCTGATAACCTAAAAGTTCACAATGTATTCCATATTAGTCTCTTAAAAAAGTATGTACCCAACCCAAATCATGTACTTGATGACCAACAAATTGTAATGCCTAGTCAAGGAATCCTTGAACTAAGGCCGGAAAAGATTTTAGATGTCAGGGAGAGACAGTTGAGATCTAGAACCTTGAGAGAATGCCTCGTCCAGTGGAAAGATTATCCCGAAGAGGATGCTACCTGGATGGATGAAAGCTCTCTCAATCTTCAATATCCCCAGTTTATCTCGAGATGAGGACATCTCGATTCTTCTAAGGGGGAGAGAATGTAATATTTCCGCGTATCCGTACCGTAAATATTAACCTTCCGCACACCGTGTAAACCTTGTGCAAAGGGTATCTCTTGCATTGAAATTATTGACAGTGTAATGTGTGACCAGCGCGCGTGAAATGGGATCCTCCGCTTTGGTAAATCAAGACCGGGAGATCAAAACCGCAAGACCCGCAAAAACACCCTCTTGGGAGGGACAATTTAATTAAATTAAGGAAATTTTTTTTACTATTACCCCTTCCCCCAACCGATGCATGGCTGGAGGAGAGGGAGTGTGGAGGGGGGATGGCCAAGTGAGGGATTGCATGAGGAAGTTCTCCACGTGGGTGGAGACCCTCTTCCCCACCCCCATTCCTATATAAACACCCCCCATCAAGGGGGTGTGCTAGGGAGGGAGAGAGAGGGAAGGCTGGAGGAGAGAGGGAGAGAGGAAGGTTCGTGCTGGTTGTGAGGAGGATCGCCAGTCCGCCGACGCTGTCGCCCAGACTGCCGTAGCTGCCGCCCCCAGTCCGCGTTGTCCGCCACAGCCGCCAGACAGCCTCCACCCGCCCGCCACGCTGTTCACGACCCCTCCATGTAGCTGCTGAAGTCAGAAGCTTCTTTGCAAGCTTCTAAGAGGGGCCTCCTTAAAGGGCCTTCCCACCATTTTTCCAAAGGCCCTTCCCAAAGGTCCTTTCCCACGACATCTCCCCAAAGATCCATTAATACCCCCTTCCCGGGACTTTGAAGGGGAAGGTGAAGCCGTAAGAACCCCACTAGACCGTCGGGAAAGGCTTCCCGCAATAAGTCTTTAAAGCCCCTTTACCGCAAGCGACATTCCGTAAAGAAATCTTCCGCCTACGAGGAAAGGCAAAAGCCGAAAGGTTGCATGTCAAGGCAAAACAATCCGTAGACGACGAAAGTGAATTCAGAAACCGAATCTACGTCTACGATGGCCCCAAAAGGATCGCAAGGTGCGACCGCGGAAGGCTCATCTCCGAATGTACAAGTGGACATCTCCCCGACTCCTCAAGTCCAGGTTTCTTCGAGTTAATTCCGCATAAGGAAATGATTAGGCGCGCTTAGCTCATAAAGGAAATTGCACATGCATACGGAAATTGGAAAGAAATACATGTGTTAAGGCATCTCTTGAACATTAGATAAGATTGATATATGTCGTGAATTTGAACGAGTAGAAGGCTAGTTGCATGTAGTTTTTGGTACATCATCAAGGTAATGAGTCTAAACTTAGGCAAAGAAATGGAATTTATAAGTACATTATCTTCCGTCCTAGACATGGTAGGAATAAGTGTGTGCTGCACATTAGGCAACATACTTCTCGCAATGACTTCATAGGAAAAGGGTTAACACCATAAGGTATTTTCCGGAAAGAATAGAGTACTAAAGTGAACGTATGGACTTGCAAATAGCTTGTAAGATGGAATAAATTAACACTAGTTTGTATAAACTTCATTATCTACTTCGTAGCTAGGAGAACGTTGTGTATTGCGTAGTCGTCATGCCATCGTTAAGAGCTGCATTTAGGAGTCAAAGCATAGTATTCGAAGTATGGACTACAAGTAGTAGGCATGATTAATTGGTAAAGCCTAGTAGGACCTAGGAAAGTTAGCGTACAGATTGGCAAGCATTTTACCTTACTAAGGAAAGATAATGTTATCATGAACCATGTGATACGTAGAGGCAATCAATCGCATGTTTACGCGTTTTGGTGGTATTGTATCTATTGCTCTCCGTTAGATTTAGTTATTACCCTTAGAAGGATCATCCTTGTCGCAAGATAGTGACTAAGTAACCTAATCATGGGTATGGCTCCGTCGGAATGAAAGGTATTCCAAGTGCTAACTAGAACTTAGTGCAATAATAATTCGACCTAGCTTTAGACAAAAACCGTGAATTTAAAGATCCTACACACGTTCACAAAATGTCGAAGCAATTGGATGTTCATGTATGAAATGATCTAAGGTTATCCTAAGGATCATGACGAAACTCCGACGGAGTTGCATATTTCTAGAACCATGGGCCAACCTAATTAGGAATGATTTGGAGGATGTCTAATCATCCTGTTACTCACTTTTGGAATAATTTGCCAAGGAAAAGGAAAGTTAAGTATTTGCCTTGAAGCAAATGACCAGACTATAAACCAAAGTGACATGGTCGCTGGAACCTACGACAACTAAACACTAAAGTATGGGTAGGGTATGACCCTAACCCAAGAATGATAGGAATCTTGCCAAGTTGCAATTGATTCCGGAACGAATGCGGATTGCATTCGGAGGAAAGGAAGTCACTCCTTGACAGTTTGCCAGCCACAAAGACCATTGGAATTTGTTTGTGCTTGTAACCGTTAGAAAAGCACTGTTTGCATTGTTTGCTCAATGAACTAAAGGAGAAAAACATATCTAAATACTTCAGGTTGAAGACTGAAGGGAGAGGCAGCTTCAGTTACCCCCGACTGCCTGCCTAACCCTAACCAAGGGGGTTGTGAACCGCGCCGGGAACGTGGACCGAACCCGCCGTGAGAGGTCTCTCCGTTGAGTTCTACTTGGAGCAGGAGGACGCTTGGGTGCCAGGGGGGGCTCTGGCTGTAAATCCCTCGCCTTCCCGGCCCTGCACAAGAGACTAACATGACTCGAGATTGGATCTCGAGGCCCGCATACTAGTCTACGAGCGGAAACTTGGATTATGATCCCTGGTGGATTACTGGATAGCCTTCGGGTGGATTATGAATATGCCTACGGGCGGAACTCCTTGTATTTCAAAGATAAAATGATAAAATGATAATAAAGAAGTTGTTTGGCATTGTTTTCTTTTTGTCCTGTGATAAGATTACGTGAAGGAACCGGTGCATAACAGGGTTAATTCAAAGAAGCTGTTTGTATATGTCAAACTAATGTGGTAGGTAATTACATAACTAAAACAAGCCGAGGAAAGTGCGGAGGATGGACCATGGGTCCGTCCTATGGATGGGTGGTCCCGGTTAGCCGGGAACTTTTCTCAAAGTCTTTGACGAACAGAAGGATGATCAACATCACCGAAACAAGTAGAGAGAACGATGACTTGGAATTATCGATTACCCGATTCACGCTGTTTTAGGGGAACGGAATGGGACTATGCCTTTTGGCAGAGAGGTCGAGCCTTGCATCCCTCTCGTTTCCCATTCTCCTTGAACCAAGTGCAGCATGAATCCGCTTCAGACCTGGCGTTTCTACGTAAAGTAGTTCGATCAGGTCTGACGCTAGTCGCTGTTAGTACAATGACCAAACAATTCCAGTCGATCCTAGTGGGAACGGCCAGGACGCTTCCGTTACGTGGCAGACGCGGAAAGTCCTAGATTGCAAAACCCGTAACATTCCGTGGGAGTGCCGGGCGGAGCTTTCTAGACATCCTTCCCGATGGACTGCTAAGACGTGTCCGGAATGATTCTAGCGGACACGTTACAACTGAAGTGTGATAAAGGGTGTTTTATTGGTGCTACAGTTGTTGTGGAAACGGATTGCTTGCCTTTGCTTGTGATTACTAGCTGTTCGACTCCAGATATAGCGATACTTTGGTGGATTGCCTACATCAAATCATTTAATCCAGAATTTTGACATATAGCAGGAAAAAATAATCCAATTGTTGCTGACATGCTGTCTAGAGCGAGATATGAGGATGAGGAGTCAATGCTTGTAGAAGATGATGAGACAGAGTTTGCAGCTTCTGTCCTTGTTCATGATTGTCATGTGTCTACTATTGAAGCCTTTACTGAAGAACTCTATGTTGACGAGTGGCTGCAAATTGGTCAATATCTGAGTTCATTAACTCGAAGAGCTGATTGGACAGATGATGTATTCAAGAAAATCAGAAGAAAGGCTTATGGGTATTTCTTGAAAGATGGTTTTCTTTGGAAGTATCCAAAGAAGAGAGGCGGCCTACCCTTGAGAGTAGTTTGTGAGGCAGCGATGCAGATATAGATTATGCGAGAGTTTCATGAGAGTTCTTGGGCTGGACATAGAGATGTGTCGGCTACCTATGAGAAAAACAAAGAAAGATACTGGTGGAAAGGGATGTATAAAGATGTTTCCCACTTTGTGGAGACTTGCAGGTACTGTCAGCTTTACTCTTTAGTGCGGCATCGTGATGAGTCGCATCCGACCTATCCACTATGTATTCATTATAAGTGGGTGGTAGACTTGGTTACTTTGCCAATGGGACTTTGGCAAATGAGATATCTTGTCTTGGCTAGGGAGGATCTTACAAACTATGTTGAAGGCAGATCTTTGCGGACGAAGACCACCACTACAGTATGTAAATTCTTGTTCGAAGAAATATTTTGTAGGTATGGATGTATAGGCAAGATTACAGCTGATCGTGGAGAGCTAGATGCAGACGAAGCTAGAGAATTTTTCTCACGGCTTGGGATTAAGTTGGCTCTTACTACTGCCTATAATCCAGAGGGGAATGGCAAGAGCGAAACAGGACATCTGTTGATAGTTAAGGCATTGGCAAAAGCTTGTAGAGGTCGCATTGGAGATTGGCCGAGATTACTACCTTTTGCATTGTGGGCAGACAGCTCTACACATAGCGTGACTACTGGATATATGCCTGCAGAGTTGACGTATGGGCAAAAACCTGTCATGCCTACTGAAATCTGTGCTCTCACGTGGAGTGCTCTTCCATGGCATGAGAATTTATCAAGAGAGGAGCTTCTAGCTCTTCGGATTCGTCAACTAGAGAGAAGGACAGAAGATGTGCAGCTAGCAGTTGATCGTTTAAAGGCAGCCCGACTCAGAAACAAGGACAGGTTTGATTTGAGGCATCGCTTGCGGCCTAGAGCCATAAAAGAGGGAGATTGGGTTCTAGTCTATGACAGTAGCCTAGAGAATTAGCATAGCAACATGCGAAAAATGGTTCAAAGATGGTTTGGACCGTATGAGGTGAAACAAGTTTTTGACAATGCTACCTATGAGTTGGCTGAATTGGATGGGACGGTATTGAGGGTGCCCATTGCTGGAAAACGAGTCAAGATTTTCAAGAGAAGAGAAGATGAAGAGTATGCACTTGAAGCATTGGAAGAAGAAGAGCAGTCAGAAGAAATTCTAACAGAAGAAGCAGAGAATATGGATGATGAAGCTGATGGAGAAACAGGTCTACCGGAAACTGATGGACTGGACCTGTTTGTGGACTTGGATGATCCTGGATAGTTGGCTCATCCGGAGGATGCGCAGGTTTAGAGGGGGTGGATGTCGTGCTGCTGCGCATCCGAGCCATAAACACCTCCATTTTTGTTGTGCATCTGTGTTATCTTTTTGCGTGTGTTTCATTGTGTTTGACTGCTGCATTATCTTTCCGTCCTTTTCAGTACGCGCATCCAATGAACATACTCCACTTGTGTGTTTGTGTTTGTGTGTGTTTCTGTTTGTGTGCATGTTGTGTGTATGTCAGAAAAATATGAAAAACTGATGCCAAAGAGTAATATTATGCTGTCAATTTCAATGATGAATTCCAAGAAAAGTGCAGGAAACTGTGGAATCAAAGGAAGCTTTGTAGAAGTCGACATTTAAGCTATGAAGATAAAGGTTACACGTGATCAAGGCTGACGTAATATGCGGGACAAAGCATTTTTGAAGAAGATACATTAGCACTACATGCCATGGAGAAGAAGGGTTCATATGCCTTTGCCTTTGATGGAAGGAATCTCTACAGCTGTCTCAAAGACTGTATCCCATAGAATGTGTCAAGCTTCGACAAGGATAGCTATTGGGCCTGGTTTGCTGGTGTTATCTTCATGTGCAACAACCATACCAAGCAAGAGTGTTTTTGATATAAGGTTTTTGGTTTGCCACTTGTTGCAAGAAGAGATCTGGTGGAGCAGGTTACCCCTGGCACGCTCTTGTTCTTATTCAATTTTGATACAATGGAATTGTATGGAATCTACGAGGCTATTTCTCATGGTGGAATGGACCTTGAACTCAATGCATTTCGAAATTCCCAAGGGTCATATCCCGCACAAGTTTAAACACTTGTTCAATTATTTTGCCCGACGGAACCACCACGAAAAAGGATAGATCCTGGATTGGTCTCTGACAGAAGGTATCAGGAAAAGCAACCTAGACTGCTGCTTTCTCAGTGGATAGGGCTGGACATGCCTCTCTTCTTCCAAGCAAAGCGTCTGGTTTTTTTTAGAGTAAAAAAGGAGGCATAGCGCCTCACCCCTGTTTTTGGATCCGCTATAATCGGTGGACTACGCCATCGCCTTTAGTGGGAACCTCTCAATCCTGACTCGTTTTCAATCTGGAAAACTACAGGGAATTTTCCATTCCAGGGCATATCTCTGGTTTCTGAGAAGTTTAATTCATCGAATCCTATTCGCTCCCTCACCCATCCTCCCCTTTGTACATTCCTGTGTTCTGAAAGGCGGCAGATGATCGAGATGAAGAGCTTGATGCGAATGAGATGACCTCTGGGTCGATGGAGAATGCAAAGAAAAAGCAGTACAGAAGCGGATTGAGACCCCGAATGGCAAACAAGTTACCTACAGCAAGCGCCGATCGGGCCTCGAGAAGATGACCAAAGAGCTCGCCACGCTCTGCGACATCGATATCCTTCTCATCTTGTTTTTTTCCCCCTGGCAAATTGAGTTGGGTCAATGGGACCAGAAGCCTTCCAGAGGATGCCATAATGAGATTTGCAAATCTAGCACCTCAAGAGAGGGCCAAAAGGAAAGTTGAAGCTTTGGAGCAACTCAAACGTGTGTTCAAGAAGCTCGATCATGAGTGCACCAACACCTAGTCTTGAGAGTCTGCACCACCATTTGCAAGATCTTCAGGTGTATTACTATAACTTGCAACAAAGATTGAGATTATATGAATCATTCCAAACAATAGAGGATGCAAACGAGCTAGAGGAAAAATAGCAATGTTGCCTAAAAGAGCTGCGGCTACAAAGGCAACTACTGGAGTCAAGCCATCAGGTCGTTCTTTACAGCCAACTAGCACAGCAGATTTATCCAGAAAGTCTCCTAAATATGGCAGTCTTAGATGCTGCATCTTAAGCAACTTGGGAAGTAGACCAAAGATCAAACAATGTGATGGCTCTTCAGCCAGAAACAAATCCAATGCTTGGTCAAAGTGACCCAAATAATGGTCCAGATTGTATGCCCAGTGGTATTATGCCTTACGAAAAGCAGTTGGAAGGAACAGTCTGATGATAAGAAAGAGAAAATGAGCATTAGGCCTCAAATTTCAAGGTTTGCTGAAGTGTTCATTTGGAAGGCCTTAGAGAAGGGTTACCCACCTCATTTGGAGAGTCTTTGAGGAACTTCCCACTTCATTGGTCCTCTTTTGTTCTCTTTCAGCTCTTCTTCTATGCCCTTAGGCCAAAAGTTATATGCTGAAGGACTTGAACAAAATTTTATCCAGGTTTATGGGAGTTCAGCAATGCTGAGGAACAGGTGGCCCTTGATGTTGCTCTGATTTATACATGGGGTTGGAGACTATTTGTGAACCTTCTACTGTCTACCTTTGTTAGTGGCTTGAAAGTTTGAGCTTGCTTAAGAGCCTTGGAGTAAAGCCAAAAGTTACATGCTGAAGGACTTGAACAAAATTTGTTTATTGGCAGTTTCTTTGTTGTAACTCTACAAACTTGACAAGCAATATAGTGAACTTTGGCACCAAAAATTCGATTTCTTCTTGTTAGCCTCTTTCCTTGCTGCCACTTGAACTCCGTGTTCAGCAGCTCTTACACGAACTCTACAACAACGCGTCTAAATTTGCGTCTAAATCCGCGTCTATAAGCATGTTTACGTAAACTTAGACGTGCATATACATGCAATAATAGACGAAAAGTCAAAATTCAAAAGATACTTGAATCATTTCTTTTCAGATTGCGCCTTTCCTACGTTTTTTGCGCATTCTGAAGCTCGAGTTTAGCCGACATGCAGTCTACCTCCACTAGTCTCTTCATGACTCACCTCTTCTTTCACTTCAAAGAGACAAGAGGGGAAAGAAGAAAGACAAGGAGAGGAAGAAAGAGAGAACAAAAGAGAGAAGAATAAGAGGAATAAGAAGCAAAGAGAGGAGATAACAAACAACAAGCATCAAGGGAGAATAACTCACCAAGGAGAGGAAGAAGGGGAAGGAAGCAGCACCACCACCTGTCCACACCAAAGACCCAAGGTGAGTCATCTCTCTCTCTCTCTCTCTCTCTCTCTCTCTCTCTCTCTCTCTTTATGTATTAGGATCTATGATTGAAGTTCTTATATCACAAATAAATCATGGATGGCGGTTGTCGGATTGAGAGCAGTCAACCTAGCGCGTTTGACAACGCGTGTAGATTTCAATGCAGATGCAGACATAGATGCGCAGCTATGTTTGCGATCACCGCGTCTGCAGTCGCGTCTCCAAGCGCTTGTATTCTGCATCTTTGACGCGAGAATACACGCGCTCTACCCAGAAGCTTTGACTTCAGAGACACGTCTGAGAGCGCATTTATTCCGCATCTCAGACGTGAATATACACGCGCTCGCCCATAAGCTTTGACTTCTCGGACGCGTCTAAGAGCGCGTCTATTCTGCATCTCTGAAGCGAATATACACGTGCTCCGACCAGAAGGTTTGATTTCAGGGAAGCATCTGAGAGTGCATCTATTCTGCATCTCAAACGCGATTATACACGCGCCAGCTCTGATAAAAAAATAAATTTTTATTTCTAGAATTGTACGAATATGTTACACAATAGTACAGTTTATACAATATTGCAGTTTAGCAAATTTATCTTATTCCTGTGTTTTGTTTGCAGATGTCGCATCTGTTACAACTATATATATCATCTCTCACTTGACTTGGGTCTCACATATATATACTAGCTCTACATCAATATGAATCATTCTTTGGGAGCATGTCTTGTGTATCTCTCTCGTACTGTCTCTCTCTCTCAACATGGTATCAGAGCTATGGATGCATAGCAACAACAAGGAAGATAAGTTGTTTAATTGTTTATACTTGATTGAATTCTTTGCACAAGTGATGATTTGATACATAAAGTTGTTCAAACTAGAAGTATTAGTTAATTGAATCCTGTCAAAACTGCTTGTCAATCGGAGTTCTGGATCAAAAGTTATGACAGTTCAGGATTCAAGACAACAATTCTGCTTGAATCTGCGATTCTTTGTTTAAAATTGTAATTCTAATTATAGTTTGTTAATTTCCAATTACAGCTCGTTAATCACTCGTCTTCGTTAATGACGTTGATTACGACAAGCAAACATCTTGCTATTTTTAGCGATGTTTTATTATCGTTCATGTTCTTTGCTCGACCGAAATAGTACTTTTCTTATATGCGTCATCTCGTCTTGCATGTTACATCTCTCTATTTTGGGCTTTCTTTTTAGTCACTCAATACTTTTCGTCGTTGTTACGTGCATCTCCCTATTTTGATTGTCATGCGTCTCAACTACGCTCGTCTTGATCATGGTTTGCAGATTCTGTGATCTCATCTTATTTGTTTTCTCTCGACATACAGGCATGGCCAATTGCGTAATTATTAATGGATATCCATTTGGCCAACGTTCGGTTCCCTTCTTCCAAGGACAAGGCTTTCCTGGGTGGAAAGCAAAGATGATGCTAATTCTTGAAGGTGGCAAATTATTTGATATTGTTTTGGGCGACTTGTCTTGGCCAGTTCAACCTATTGATGTGATGAATAACAATTCTGTGATTATTGATGGTCCATTATTTGAACAATGGAAAATTGATCATACTGATTGGATTCGTCGTGACAAAGCAGCTCGTCGGTACATATTGTCTGCACTTCTTGACTCACTTATGTTGGATGTCTTTCATCTGGAAACCTCTCATGCTTTTTGGGAGTATCTTATCTCAACGTTTGAGAAGAAATCGGTCACCGAAATTTTATATCTCCAAACTTGTTTGAAGAATCTTCAATATAAGGTTGGTACTTCTATGCACTCTCATATCGAGGCTTTTAAAGACATTATCAATCAGCTTGGTGCTGCCGGCGCTCGTGTTGCTAAAAATCAAATTGTTACTCAACTTCTTCATACCATCAAAGATCCTTTATATGACAATATCATCACTATTCTGTCTAACAAGGATGATATCCACTTTAACAAAGCATGTATATCTCTTATTGAATATTCTCAACGTCATGAGCATCATTTGGAAAAATCTGATGCTGTTTTTGTCACTCACGAACAAAGGGATTTTGATGCTGCTTTTGTTGCTCATAAGCATCCCGCTTCACGTTTTCAGTATGGTGGACACCCTAATCAAGGTAGTAAATCTTCTCATCTTGCTTATCCTAACAAACATTGTTCTTATTGTGATAAGAAAGGCCATGTGGCTTCTGATTGCTGGGCACGTCAATATGATGAGGAGCATGGAGTTACTACAAAGCAACCTCGCTCCTCCAAAAGTTTTCCTCCTTGTAATTATTGTGCACATAGAGATCATCCATCTCATCGTTGTTATAAACGCAGATATGATGAAGAACATTCTCGAGCTTATATTGTTCAACAAACTACAACTGATGATGATCATACTCATCAGGAGCTCAATTTTGTCCATCATGATATCTCTCTAGGAAAGGTACTTCATGTTCATGATGGTTCTCTATTTATCGTTGATTCAGGTGCCACTGGAAACATGACATACTAATCTCAGTGGCTTCACAATTATCATTCTCTTCCTGTCAAGAAGTTTGCTTACCTTGCGGATGATACAACTTGTCAAGTCAAAGGAGTGGGTGATTTATATCTGGGGACTGTTTCATCCACTAAAATATTAAGAGGAGTTCTTCACGTTTCATATTTGCAAAGAAATCTTCTTTCTGTTGCTCGTCTAGTTGATCTTGGTTTTTTTGTTGGCTTTGATCATAATCAATGTCGTATAGAGAAAGATGGACATACTATAGCAGTGGCTCCTCGACATGGTAATCTATTTGAGCTATCATTGAACGATACAGTTGCAAATGCTGTTACTGCCCCTAGAGATGCAGATTGCAAATTATGGCATCAACGATTTGCACACTCCGATTTTGCCAAAATTCTTGATCTTCATCGTCATGGTCTTGTGCAAGGTATGGATCTTAAATCTCATCCACGTATGGGCATATGTGAGTACTGTGCACTTGGAAAACACCATCGTTCGCCTTTCCACACTTCTACTTCATCACATTCCTGTGCTCTCTTGGATTTGGTTCATACCGATATTTGCGGTCCTTTTCCTACCTCAAAGTCTCAATATCGATATTTTATAACTTTCATTGATGTTTTCTCACAGTACACACATGTCTATCTTCTTCGACATAAGTTTGAGGCTTTATCTATATTTAAACAATACAAGATAAGTGTGGAGCTTCAAACTAGATTCTCTATAAAGACGCTTCGCAGTGACAATGGCGATGAATATGTATCCAATCTATTTGATGACTTCTGTAAGGATCAAGGTATTCATCATGAGTTTACAGTTTCTTATTCTCCTCAACAAAACGGTGTTGCTGAGCGCAAAAATCGCACTATTCTTAATGCTATACATTGCATGCTTATACACTCTGGTTTGTCTCGAAAGTTTTGGATTGAAGTACTTCTAACAGCCGTTTTTATTCAAAATCATCTTCCAACTACTGCACCTGCTAGTAAAATTCGTATAACAATCTTGATAGGGAAGACACCTTCAGTCTCTCACTTTCACACATTTGGCTGCATTGCTTATATTCATGTGCCCAAGGACACTCGACACAAGTTGGATCCTCTAGGTTTGAAGGTTATTTTTCTTGGTTATTCAGATCATTCCAAAGATTACAAATTTTATGATCCTTCTACTTAAAAGGTTATCATTAGTCGTGATGCTATATTTGATGAGAAGACTATGGGTGGTACATGGTCATCAGATGTTTCAGATGATACACAGTCTTTGCTTAGTGCATTTCCTTACTTGCTTTCACTACAACAAAAAGGCTCCATAGACACGCTTGTAGACGCAATATTTGAATTGTGAAAAAAAATGTCGGACGTGTTTATTACCACGTTTATTTCTGTGTCTACCATATCGCATCTAAAAGCGCGCTTATAATCAAAGTTACACATGCACTTAGACGCGCATATAGACGCGCGTATTGACGCGCTACGTAAATATATAATCATATTTATAAAAAAGTGGATATATTCATATTGTGCGTCTATACACGCGTGTATCTACGCATCTAAAACCACGTTTACTCTGCAAGTTTTTGAAGAGAATAGACACGTATTTATCCTGCAATTTAGACGCGCTAATAGACGCGCAAAACAGAGGTATGAAAAAAAAACCAGAGAGCATGTGGCTTTGCAAGCCACATGCTCTCTGGTTTTTTTCCCCCCATCAACATCAAATTGTATGCTTAGGGAAAATAGAGAAAGATTATTTCGAAGATTGGATACTGAAAACAAAACAATGTATGTAGAACATGAAATTTCATATATATAGATGAAATGTTTTTACATTATGAGTTCTAGTGCTTGTGACATCATGGTCGCAAGCACTAAGCTGAAAGTAATACATATCAAAAATGAAAATTACAAGCCAAGGGGAGGCATGCATGCATGGGGCTCCTCTATATCTCCTCAGAAGAGGCATCATTATCGCTACCACCACCGCTGCCTGTGCCACTGTCGTTGCCGCCACCGTTACTGCTAGTCCCCCCTTCGCTATCCTCAACTGCATCAGGGTTCGCCTACACAAAGGATTAAGGTATATAAATACCATTACAAACAATAAATTAGAGTTATCTATACTTTTCATGTAAAAAATAAAGCATACCTCTTCTGGTGGTGGAATCCTCATGGCGCGATTATATTGCTCCTCCATGATGAGTCCCTCCTCGTAGAAATGCTGCCAAGTGGATGCCCGGTTATGACCTCGATGGTAGCCTACCTCTCTAGGAGTAGGCATCCTACCAACGATATGATACTACAAAACAATTTGAACATACAACGTATTAAAACACACTACATAATGAAGTGAAACAAATTACAAATTTTAATTTTTTAAAAAATCAAATAATACTTACAAACTCAGCCTCCCATGACTCCCTGCCACCCGATCCATAATGCGACGATCCCATGGTTGCCATCTGGATATGTCGTGCCTCTGCATGCTGGTGACTTGTCATTTTCTCCGCTGCTATCTTCTTGGCCTCTTTCCACTCCTTGCGGTGGCAATTGGATGGTTGGCCATATCCAGGGCGCCCCTGCTCTTGTCTCCGCAATGACTCCTTGGCGCGCGCCATAAGGTGAGACCTCTTGTTATGAAGTGCATCTCTCACCTTTGACCATCCCCAATCATCTGAGAATCGTAAATTCTCAGGATTAGGGTACCTTTTATGTACTGCCCGCAGCACCTCTTACCACAAACCATTTTTTTGGTGCTTGAAGGGAATCATGTAGTCTTTGTATGTGGCATGCACGACACTCCTCAAGTAGGCTATCACTTCCCTCCCCTCAAAGTCATGCAAGATACCACCATCAGTGATAGAGTAGTACATTTGTGGAGGCTCACCTCTCTCATTTTCCGGTGAGGGTGATCGAGAGCCACCACCTAGGCAACCTCCACAAAGCCCTCGACCTCCTCATCCTCCCGCACCACTCTCCCTCCTCCCTCGACGTGCACTCACTCGATACACGTGCTTTTGTAGATGCACGTGCTTCGGCCGATCCATGTACCTCAGCTGATCCCTGTGTAGGCAAAGATGTGATAGGTGTCCCAGACATCACACTGAAAACCTCCTCTGTAATGGGAGGGCAACCAAGATAATTGGTCATCTCCCCCATGAATTGCTCCTTGTTGAATGGGGTGCTGGAGGATCCAAGATTCCACATCTACACAAGAAAAATCATATTACCTTGTGCACATAAAACATATTACATGCAGCGTCTATACCTATGTCTCTATGCGCATCTATATCTGCGTCTCTATGGGTGTCTGTCAGTGCATCTCTGTGGGCGTCGGTCAGCCGTCTATTTCCGCGTCTATACCTGCGTCTACACTGTCATCTAGACGCGTTGACAGGCGCGCATAGTCGGACCATTTCCTTTCAAACTTGCTTAAAAAACGTGCAAAAAAACCTCCATAGATGAGAAGATCTAGCATGTGAAGAGAGAGAAGAGAGAGACAAACAAATAGAGAAAGCAAACAAGATTGAGAGAGAGAAGAAGAACTCACCTTCTTTGCTTGTTCCAATGGGTGGCGGCTAGGTTGCAAGCTCCTTGTCCTCCTTCTCCCTTCCCTTGGTAAGTTGCTTGAATCTTCTTCTCTTCCTTGCTGTTTGGCTCTTGTTCTTTACTCTTTGGCTCTTCTTTCCATCTGTCCTCTTTTTACTCTTATCTCCTTGCCTCATTGTCTTCATGAAGTGATAGATAGACACGAGTAGTGATGTCGAGCTCGAACTGCAGAAGACGTGCAAAAAACGCAGGAAAGCATAGCTTTGAAAAGAAAGCCACAACTTTTTTAAAATTTTTCTATACCTGTGTGGCGCGTCTGTAAGCGCGTGTAATTGCGCGTGTATATGCGCACATAATGCCTATTACACGCGCTTACAGACGCGCAGGAATAATTTAGGGAATTAATGCATGCATTTAGGGAATCAATTGACCTATCTGGTGACATATATAACAAAGCTTGAGGATAAGAGATAACACATTGGCAAGTCAATTGGCACATATGTAGTGACTTACTAGACCATCCCACTTACAATTGCATGCAAGTATCAATAGGTGGATAAAGCATGAATGGTTTTTAGCTAGAGAGAGATAATGCAATGAAGGTGTACATGAAAGAGATAGAGAAAGGCATATTATCCATCAATCAATCAAAGATATGTACATGAAGTGACTTGATATAGTAATTAAAGTATCGTCATTTTTAGGATGCTCCATTGACTTTTGCAAGTTCTTATAACCTTGAAGTAGAATATAGTCAACCACACTGTCCATGGAAGGAAAACTTGGCCTCATCAAATTAACCAAGTTAATTTACTTATACATTTCATAGATAAGAGATTTGTAGTTGGCTTGTTCGTATTAGTCACCAACAAGTGGACACACTGGCTAAAGATGATGAAAAGAGGACATGTGCACATTGGCTACATGTGGTCCACCTTATCTAAAATTATATGTGAGCTATAAGTGCACCTTGACATGATTGGAATAGCTTGCACATGCACAAGCCAACTGATTTACATCAATCTACTCATGCTATGAATTGGCATGCATGGCTAGGTTAAGTGCACAACAAATGAGACATGTGAGTGTATTGATCAGTTCTCTCTCTCTTTCTATATATATATATATATATTGCAAATGCACAAGTCAACCTTTGATCTATATATACATCCAATCATCATGCCCTATCCAATCACATTTGTATAGGGCATGATTGGATGTATATAGGGCATGAAATCACATATATGTAATTAGCTTTGAATGATTGGATGTATATTTGTAATACTCAGAAAGAAGTAAAGTTGGTAATGTATATCATGTCCTATGCATGTATATGCCCTATACATATATATCATGTCGGATATACATGTATATCATGTCCGTATGATCCTATACATGTATATCATGTCCTAGCGTATGATCCAGGTGTAATTAGGTCATATATACATCCAATCATGCCCTATTCAAACAAATACTAGCTGTTAAGAGGTTTGGTCATATTCAGGGACTTTATGAGAAATGAAAAATATGTGCGTTTATTTTTACATCTATAAGCGCGTTTATCAGCGCGGATATATAGACGCGTTTTTTATACTAGCGTGACTAGATGCACTGATACACGTGCTTATAAACGCGTCCGCTTTTTCGCATGTACAGTGCGTGTCTATAGGGCCTTTCTCTTGTAGTGTTTGTGAGTCTACTAATTCTAATGATCATAAACCTCCTTCACCTCCAAAGAAGATTGATGAAAATTTGGAGATCTATGTCGATCTTCCTATTGAGATAGAGCATGGATTCTATTCTATTGAATATGATGTCTTTGATGATGCTATGTCTGTCCAAGAGGATCCAATATCATATATGGAAGCTACCAATTCGTCTCAAAGGGATCAATGGCAAGAAGCTATGCAAGCTGAGTATGATTCTTTAATCTCCAAAGGTACATAGATTCTTACTGAACTCCCCCCAAATCATGTTCCTATCAAATGTAAATGGGTTTATAAAACCAAGACCAAAGCTGATGGCTCGTTTGATAAGTTCAAAGCACAACTTGTTGCAAAAGGTTACTTGCAGATTGCAGGAGTAGATTATCAAGAAACATTTTCTCCAGTTGTGCACTCCACAACTGTTCGTATGATTTTGGCTTTTGCAACACTATTTGATCTAGAAATTCACCAAATGGATGTTAAAACGGCTTTTCTCAATGGAGATCTTGAAGAAGAAATCTATATGGAGCAACCTGAAGGTTTTATGATTGTAGGAAACGAGCATCTTGTATGCGAGCTTCATCGTGCATTATATGGATTGAAGCAAGCCTCTCATGCTTGGTATATTAAGATTGATCAGTTCATCACATCTAAAGGTTTTGTTGCATGTTTTGCTGACCCAAATCTTTACATCAAAAGGGAGGACAAATGTTTTACTATTCTTGCTCTATATGTTGATGATACTATTCTTGTGTCAAATAATATTGCTTTCTTGGATGCTATGAAGAAGCTTTTATCGACTACATTTGAAATGGTGGATCTTGGTGAGATACATTCTTGTTTGGGTATTCAAGTTCAACGACACCAACAACAAGGCATTCTTCTTCTTCTCCAGACAAAGTTTATTAATGATATTGTTAAAAGGTTTGGGTTGACAAATGCGCACTCTGCCAACACTCCCATTCTTTCGAGCTCTACCAAGGGTGCATCTACAACACGCAATGAAGAATCAGCCATTCATAAACCTTTTGCTAATCTTGTTGGTTATCTTCAATTTATTGGTTTAAACACAAGACCAGATATTTTATTTGCAGCTAACTTTTTGGGACAATATCTTTCTTCCCCTTCCACTATTCATTGGAGTGCTGCAAAACGTATTCTTAAGTACCTCAAGGGTACTAAGGAATTTGGTCCTATTTATCGTCGTCGAGATGATTCTTCTTTATCTTCTTCAACTTCTCTTGACCTTATTGGATATACACATGCAGATTGGGCAAGTTCACACTTATCCATGCAATCTACAAGTGGGAATTGTTTATTTGTAAATGGATGTTTGGTTTCTTGGTCCAGCAAGAAACAACGATATGTTGCGGTTTCTACAACTGAGGCTGAATATGTTGCTGCATCATTAGCAGCTCGCGAGCTAGTTTGGCTTCGATAACTACTTGCGGATTTGGGACATCCTTCATCATCTAGTACATCTCTTCGATGCGATAACCAAAGTGCTATTAGTCTTACCAAAGACTATATACAACATAGTAAATCAAAGCATATTGCTATTCATTATCATTATGTTCGACATGAAGTCAAGAAAGGTTCAATTATGGTGGAGCATTGTCCCAGTGATCAAATGGTTGCATACATCTTCACAAAAGCTCTTAGTGAAGCTCTCTTTAGTTCATTAAGACATGCACTAGGTATTGTTCCAAGTTCTTGTCTCACTGATTGAGGCATGTATCATTGTATTCAAGAAAACTTTATAGTAAATCATTTTTGTATCGTAGGTATGTGCAGGGGCTCGGGTTTTTCCCTTGTTCTCCCCAAGGGTTTTTTCAATCGCAGCCAGAGACCTTTGTTTGAGTGGGGATGTTACAACTATATATATAATCTCTCACTTGACTTGGGTCTCACCTATATATACTAACTCTACATCAATATGAACCATTCTTTGGGAGCATGTCTTGTGTATCTCTCTCGTACTCTCTCTCTCTCTCAACATCATCCTGGTTCATCTAGCAATGACCCAGATTTGGACCGCATGAATGATACATTGGGCTTGTTCAGCAGAGGGGTCAATGCTTTCTTTGGAGGTTTTTCTAGTAAGGAAGACTTCATGGGAGAGATGATTAGACACCTTGGCCGCTCTCCCACAGCAGACAAGGTGTTCAGCGTCATGTCTGGAATGCATCTGACGTCTTTGCCTGGCACTGCTTCCCAAACACCAAATGTCAAAACTCCAATTGGAGGTACTCCACGTGCAGCGCTTGTACATGCATCGGCTGAAGCACAAGCATTAGCCGATGCACGTGCATTTGCAGAAGCACGTGCATCTAGCGAGGCAGAGGGTAGTCGACAGAGAGGGAGGAGGGAGAGTCGAGAGGGAGGATGAGGCTTGTGTGGGGGTTGCCTAGGAGGTAGTGAGCGATCACCCTCACCAGAAGATCACGTGGAGGAGCTTGTATGCCAGTACTATAGAGTTACAGATACTGGTGGCATCTTCCATGATGATGAAGGAAGGGATGTAATGGCGTACATGAGGAGCGTCATGCATGCGACGTATAAAGATTGTTTCATTTACTTGAAGAATCAGAAAAGTGATTTATGGTAGGAGGTGTTGAGGGCAGTCCATAGGAGGTACCCAAATCCTGAGGGTCAGCGATTCTTGGATGATTGGGGATGCACAAAAGTGAGGGATTTGCTTCACAACAAAAGATCCCACCTCATGACACGCGCTAGGGAGTCACTGCAGAGATAGGAGGAGGGGCGTGGAGCCTATAGCCAACCACCTATGTGCCACCGCATAGAGTGGAAGAAAGCCAAGAAGAAAGCAGTAGAGAAAGTGAAGAGTCGCCAGCACGTAGAGGCAACGCATCCAAATGGAAACCATGGGATCGTCGCATTACGGATCGGGTGACAGAGAGTCGTAGGAGACAGAGTTTGTAAGTATATTTTGATTTTTAGTTTTTTAAATTTTATATTTTTTTCAATTCTTTATATAATTTATTCTAATATATTGTGTCTCATAATTATTTGTATATATCATAATTGTTTTGCAGACTACTATCGTTGGTAGGATACCTACTCCTAGAGAGGTAGGTTACCATCGAGGCCATAACCGCGTAGCCACATGGCTTCACTTCTATGAGGAGGGTCTCATCACTGAGAAGCAATACAACCAGGCTATGAGGATTCGACAGTGAGAGGAGGTATGTCTTTCTTACTTTCCTATTAAAAGTATAGCTAATTATAACTTTTTCTTTGCAATTGTGCATAAGCAACCTTGATCTTTTGTATGTGTAGGCGAACCCCAATGTGGAGCATAGCGAGGAGAGAGATAGCGATGCTAGTAGCGATGGTGGTGCTAGCGAAGATGTTTCTTCTTCAAATTCGTAGAGGAGCACCATACCTCCTCTATGGCCTTGTTTCCTTGTATATCTATTATCCATCTTTGAGCCTACTGCTTGCGGCCACGCTTTAGGTCACAAGCACTTAAACTCCCCATGTAAATGCATTTTATATATAATGAATACAGGGATTTTTATTTTCAATTCTCGTGCCTTCAGATCCATTGTGTTTTTCCCAAATGCACAATTTGATGTATGGGAGGGGGAAAGACTTGAAATCTTTTCCCACTCATACTCCACAAATGACAACTGTAACAATCATCAAACTTGCAGATTGCCATGTTGAAACCCTTGGTGCCACAAAACAATACTCCACAAGATGCTAACATGTGGATCGAGTAGGTTCGATTTGTCTAGAAGCCATTTGACTAAATGAATCCCAACAAATACTTGTGTTTGATCCTCCTTAGGTACTTTTGATTATATATCTCGTTCTTGTTTGTGGACTCGAATCTTCGATTATAAGAGAAACACAAACAGAAGCCTTTGTGCTACCAATTCAGGATTTCCAAAATCTCCATCTTCAATTTCATGCAATGTGCCCTAGCAAGAATATGCTATGAAATAGAAATTTGTGTCCAATCATTCATGATATGAAAAAATATGCAATGTAGGATCCATGATATGCAACAAATCAATCAATGTTCCACACAAAATTATGGATGCACTGAAAAATTTATGCCTACCTTACCTAGATGTGCTTGTGCATCATGCATAATGCAAACAAAAGTTCTTTGATTATTTTAAATCCTTGACCTCACCTCTCCCTCTCATCAATAAGATATCAATCTCCGCTCCACCCATCCAAAATCTCACAATCACTTAAGAAATGATGGTCCTCAAGATGTTGACCTGATATGAACAACCCATCTCACAATTGGTGGGGTCCTTCATGACCCTCTACTCACCCAACCACCTTACACTCAACCAGAGGTTCCTATCTTTGTGATGAACATCCCAAATATCGTGTGTGCAAGAAATGTGTGTGCTCAATGACAGGTGCTCTCTCATGTGCGTGTGCAACTAAAAGTTACTGTATATAGCTGCAGTGCACCTCATGCCGTACTAGTGCTCAATGATGGTGCAAAATGTGCTTCATCCCAACCCATGGCATGGAAGTAAATGATAAGAACAGGAGACGACCCCCGAGTGCAATGCATCAACAAGTGCAACGTGAAGTGTTCATGAACACATCATCCTTGTGATGTGCAAGAGTCTTGACAAGAAAACATACCTTGTTCCACAATGTTCGACAGCTACTAGCAAACTCCAGCTCCTACCTGTCCAAAAAAATACCAAGCTCGACCAAGGCTATCAGGTTTTACACTCAACAAATCAAACAAAATGATAGAAACAAATGCTAAGCTAGACAAACACAAAAAATCCAATTGGGAAACAACAAAACAAATAGTCACGCAAACAACTAAGCTAGTAGAAATCAAACCTAACTACAATTAGACTAGGGCTTTTCAGTTTCAAAGAAACGCTTGACATATTTAGCCCTCCCCCTAGTTTGCAAACATTCATCTGGAGCAATTTCTCTCGAGAAGTTTTGTGCTAGGAACACTGCTTTCAACTCTGAATGACCCAGTGAATCATAAGGATTTTGGTATGAAGGGTATATATACATCAAGTATAGCTACGGGAGGCATAGCAGACAAAACGACCTTTAAAATATTGAAATGAATGTAGGATGGCATTTCCCTTTGAGGGATAAATGGCAGCGTACTACAGGGCATATGAATAATGGCATTGCAAGAAGCGATACAAAGAGGGTGGCTATCGAAGATTAATGCAGAACAAGATGACGATCTAATTTGTGGTATTGTTGAAGATGGCGAGCAGGCTGGTTGAAGGCATTATGGCAAAGACTATGAAGATGAGAATTAAATGAGATGGCAATAAGGAAACGATGCCAAGTTCATCTTCCAAGGCCGACGATATAGCATCTCGACCTACTTGACGTTTGAAAATGTGATGAAGACACCTTTTATGACCACTGGATGATGGCAGGGCAGGGGACAATGTCCAGAACATGACGGATCATGACAGTGTATGCAGATCGGAGGGATGTTATAGTTTCAAAACGACATCACAACAATGATAGTAATTATGGTTGCATTTCATTAATCATGAACATGAGGCGGTGTGATTGTGACGAATGACGACAACATATCAAAGAAGTTAAAAGCCTTAAAGGCTATAAACCTTTCTAAGCCTTTTGATCTCCCAAACATTTTGAGAAAGCTAAAGGCATAAAAAGCCTTAGCTTTTATGAAAAGCATGAAAATCCAAAAGCATAAGAGAATGTATGCGGATTGAAAAACTATATAAGGAGATGAGAATGGAGAGTTAAGGGCCTTTCCCCCTTGTTTACAATTATTGTATTATGTGAGAGAGGAGAGTGGAGGGTCGCATGCTAGAGTAAGCTCTTGTCATGCCAATTTGGAAGTTGAAAATTTTGGATTTGTGGCGCCGAGTGTCGGCTCAAGGTTGTTAAGGTACGAGAATATATTTCACTTGTTTTATTTTCAAATTGTTGGTTTTTTTGTTGTGTAGTGGTTGTGTGATGTTCTACCCGAATTCGGGTTTGAATTGTCTTGAGCTACAAGAGGCGTTGTTTAGTGTTTTGTTTTTCGTGTGTGGTTCGTGTGGTGTTTGTCAAAACATTTAAATTTTTGTATTGTGTTGTGTATCTGACAAAGTCAATAATCCCAATTGACATTCCTTAACGTCTCGTTATCGAGTTATGAGTGAGGCTTGCTCTCGATCACCGCTCGCGTAACAACGTAGCCTAAAGATAGTGTCAAAATTTCTTTATAGCAAGCATCATGGCTAGCCCTCTCTCTCTGTTGTGGAGTTCATCTCCGTATCCATGTTGTCTACTAGCGAAGCTCACTCGATAGTCTAGATTGTGTTCACTAGGTTGGCATAACATAGCTTCCATGGAAAACTTCGAGGCATCAATGTGAATGTGGAAGGTTATAATCCAGTCCGGGGCTCTTAGGATTGGTGTGATGGTTAGAGCCTTCTTTAATTATTTATATGCACATTGGCATTTCTCAGTTCATTTGAAAATTATCAACAGTTTGTATAGAGGTCTAGCAATTAATGCATAGTTCAACATGAATCGCCAATAGTATCCCGTATGTTCTAGGAAGCACTGAACTCCCTTGTAATTGGTTGGTGGTGGTAGGTCGACAATAACCCTAAATTTTGAGAATTCGGTGGCAATGTTGTTCTTGGACACCACGTGCCCTAGGATACATCCATGCTTCATCTAGAATTGACACTTCAAGTGGTTCAATGAGAGACGATATAATCTACACCATTCAAAGACTGCTCGAAGTTTGTTTAAGTATTCCTTCCAACTTGAGTGCACACACAAGTCATCAATGAACACTTCTAACTCTCGCCTAAGCATGTCCTTGAATATAGCATACATGAGCCATTGAAACATGGTTGGTGCGTTAGTCAATCCAAAGGGCATGACTATGTAGGTGAAGACACCACTTCGTAGAAAATGCAATCTTATGCTTATCATTAGGGTGTACTTACACCTGATTTACCCTGAGAAGCTATCCAAGAAACTGTAAGCCTCTTTACCAACTACTCTCTTGAGCATATGCTCAGTGTACAGTGGTGGATAATTGTCTCTCTTTGTAACAGCATTAACCTTCTTATAATTGATGCAAACTCTGATCTTTCCATTCTGCTTTAGTTGATTTCCTCTTTGATAGCATGAGCATGTTTGGGATTCATAGGATACGATCATTGTTGCTTGATCAGCATTGTATCAGGTGTCATGGGGATGTTCTGAGTCACCACGCTTGAATCTACCCCTTTCAACTCATCGATAAGGGACTAAGTGAATATGTCTATATACTCTTGTAAGAGAGCAATGAGGCTCACTTCTTCTTGCTCACTCAAGTCATTGTGGCTATGAACACAAGTTGGGGCATTTCCCCTTCCTTAGCCAGATTGACCTCCTTCACTTTGACATATTCTTCTATCAGCTCACTTGCTTGCCCTTGTTGCTTGGCTCCTAGCAAGATGACTACCCTATCACCTTTCTTAAATTTTGTGAATCGTTTTGGTAGGTCTTGCGGCCTTCTCTACTCCTCAGGTTGTGGTTCCCTATGCTGTCTCTCTCTTTCCTTCCTCAACCTTTAGTGCCTTAGGTGGACTCGTAGGTCTCCCTTGGCGCGTTTGGTTTTAGGTGGCCTCGGTACCTCAGGATCATTGTTCGAGCTTACTTTTGACTCAGAATCAAACTCTCCGTCTTTGCTAGAAGAGGGAGTCTCTCCTAGTGGTTGCAGCTTGGATGGTGATTCCATTCTAAAAAATGGTATGGATGGGCGAGGTCTGCTTGTTGGTAATCAATCACTCCTACATGCTCCAACCATATGCGATCGCAATCCTTATGCATGACTCCTTTCTTGATTCTAAAGACCTTCTAGGATTTCGAGTCTGCTCATATTTGTTCAATCAAGTGTCCCTCAGTGCCATACTCTATTGTGTTGATCTCTCCTTTGCATTACTAAAGGAATAGAAGGCCTCGTACTTGTCATTTGAGTCATTGTCATTTGATTGCTCGTCATCCCTTAGGTTTTGATACTGTGTTTCCTTATAATTGGTAACTAAGGCCCAATTGTACATCAAGTTCTGATCGTGCATCTTGGTCCACTGCCACTAGGGTTCATCCAAAAGATCCTTAAGCAGCTTAAGATTTGTGACAGTTGGGTCATCGACTAATTTGTTCGTTAGGTGCTCTAAGATCTCATGGATCTCTCATTTGTTGTTCGGGACATGGAGCATAATGGGGGTGGGTCGTCTATAAGAGCTTCTAGTAACCATACGGATTGGTACTAAGGGTTTGTTCTTGGGCTCACCAACTACCTTGGCAACATGTTCATACTTATCCTTGTTCAAAAATGGCACATTGATTGTGGCTAACACATGCATCCAATCTTGCTCATCCTTAGGGAAATGAATATACTTAATCAATGGCCTATAAGACTTTCTAATATGAGTGTTGCCCTTTAGCATGGTTGAGATGGTATCTAGATCAATTGGTGTAGTCTTCCAAGTGTCCGTCTCTCCACTCTCACTACTTCCGTTTGATTTCCTAGGAAGATCAGACCATTGCTTCAATCTTCTATGACTCGTGCGTTGCGCATCCACAGTCGGCCTAATAGGATATTATAGTCCACTCCTTTCATGACTATGAAGTCTACAGAGAACTAGACTCCTATGATCTTCAATGGCCAAATGTTTAGCACTTCGAATGGCATCACTTTCATTTTGTTAGCTAGTGTGACGTTGAACCTAGCATTCTTGACAATGGCTTACCCCAAGCCTAGAGCCCTTCATTGCTAAGCACATTGATTCCTACCCTCATATTTACAATCCCTTTCCTCATGGTATCACCTAAAGCTAGGACCAGCAAGACTGCATGCATCTCTATGCCTTCCTAGAAAGCATTAACGTGCAAGGACTTGGGCACTGAGTGCAACGCCTCAGGATCAGCATTTGCGTTACTGTGTCGTGGTCTTGCATATCAACTATCATTTGCTCTAGCAATCCTTCTATCCACTACTTTAACTCTTGCCATAGCATTGGATACTCCCTAAGTATGTCTTCTAAGCTCAGAGTTACAAGGGTGGCCACTAGCATTGTCAGAAGATTGTTGGCTATTTTCTTCTCTCCTAATTCTGCACTCCTTTGCCAATGGCCTTGACTAGTTTGCTAACCCATGGTGTTCAAGCTCCGTCTAGTCGGCACTACTTGAGGTGAAGATACATCTCTTAGTCATGTAGGAGAGACTGTTATGCTTATGCTGGAGAGATCATCGATCTCATTCTCCAAGATGGTCTCAACATCCTTTAGGTATTCATGGGCTTCTCTCACCCACTCCATGACATTTTCTATGGCTTCGGGTTGGTGTCTCAGATTGGGTACACTCCTATCTTAGCACTCCCTTTCTCAGCAGCCCTTGGAGCGGATGTCTCTACCTCTGTGTTTGTGACTTTCTTTCCAATAGGTAGTGTCCTATGCTCTCGATTTTAAGTGTAACCTTTATGTCGGTTTTCTTCTTCCTTTGCCTACATCTCTTCTTTCCTATTGAGGCTGTGCCAACATTTCTAGGCCCTGGTAGTGATATGCCAGCTTGCTTCATCTGTGCTCGAGTCATAACATGCAATGGGATGGGTGTGGCCTCTCCCTTGAGTGTCTCGACTCTGAATAGCCCCAATGGTAGTGAAGGTACAATTGTCGAACTAGAGAGTGGTATTGAAAGAGGCGAGTGATTCCACACTCTACACATTTGAGGTCAACCTTATCTTGGTTGGCTTGCTCCCTTTCAATGTAGTGCAAAGGGATGTGTCCTAGGTGACTGCAAGTCCAACACTGATTCTTGGGTTTTCCCTCTTAAGTATATTCATCTTCCTCTTCCTAACTTCATCATGGTTGATCGATAGTCCATGAGAACTGAATTTCCCTCTTCGTCATACTCGTAAGGGTTTACCTAAGGCTCCTCATCACTTGGCTCCTCCATGTAGCAAATTGGAGCGTTGCTCAGTAGATGGGTTACGAAAGGTCGAGGCGGCCTAGGTATGCCAGTGGGATTGATCTCCATCCTAGGAATGGCTAGTTTCATGTCATTCTCAGTGCTGGAAGAGCCAAGAGGGCTCCTCTCCCCAAGAAATTTAGAGGCCAGTTCCCTAGGTATGCGTGCTTATAAGACTCTGAGTATGGAAGTCTCCTTAGTAGTCTAGAATGCATGGCATCATGACCAAACCTATTGCAATGGGTACAAGGTTGAGACCTAGGGTCGTGACACTTAGCTGAAAGGTTTTTTATGCCACAATACATGCATTGGACATGTGGGTGCATAGGTCTTCTCATCACATCTTGTAGTATGGCTAGCTCCATTTTCATCTCCGCTAGCTCTTGACCTTGGTCAACGCTTTTTCCCTTGTCCTGAGTGCTTGGAATTGATCATTTTCTAGATGCAGTTGCCCTTTCTGAGGTTCTAGAGTTGGCCTGGTCTCGATTTGAGCTCATCAAGCTCCTCTCCTTGAGTTGGTCATTCACTCGTATCGCCTCTTTGAAAACCTTAGCTAGTGTATCTCTTTGCAAGCTTGAGTTGCCTGCCAAGGCCTTGTAGAGTTCCTTACTATGGATTCCATTGATGAAGACTGTGGACACCGCTCTCTTAGTGGGTCCTTTGTTAGTCAAGATTCTCTTAAAGAGACTCTGCATGTGGGTAACATAGTGCATGATGTCTTCTTTGTCCTTCTACTTAACGTTCATCAGCCACACTATGAGATTATTGGAGTACTCAATCTTAGAGAATCTCTCGATGAAGAGACTCTTGCGATTGTTGAATTTGTTGCACTCCCAACATCTAGGCTTGTGTACCATATCCTACCCTTATCAGCTAGGCATAGGTCGAAAGCTTATGAGCACTATGAGTGAGATCAATGAGGCCATTGGCCTCGCAAACCTGCTCCAATTTCTCCACAAAGCTATAAGGGTCATTGTTCAACTAGTATTTGCCTAACTACTTTGCAACTATATGGATTTTTGATTGGCTCTTAGATCCTTGGGTAGATGCTAATCCTGCAAAGCAATGAGGTCGCTAGTGGTGGTGCACTTTGTTTTGCCGCAACGCATTGTCTATGAGCCACTTCTTTGTGAGAAGCTCGCTCAGTGTTAGGTCTACCTCTTGTGCTCTCTCTCTCTCTCTCTCTCTCTCTCTCTCTCTCTCTCTCTCTCTCTCTCTCTTCGGTCTTGTTTGGTTCCTATTTGCTGGAATTCTCGCATCTCTATGTCTTGGCACAATTTCTTGGCTTTTTGCTCCAATTTGTACACCCCTATGCGTTGCAAGGCTCTCCACACTAGTTTCCTCTCCTCTTCGAGGTTTGCTATGATGTCCTCTAACGGCTTACCTTGGTGGTCTCCATCCCGGTCCCACCTTGGTGTGCGCATCGTATTTATTCACCATCCATTGGATTTCAACTAGGAAATATCCCAAGTTGAGCTCTTCATTTCTATGGTTTGTATTGGTTTCTACCATATATGCGGTCTCATGCTCCGGCAAGTTGTTGATGAGGTTGATTAAGTCGGGCACTGTTGTGCCTCCAATGGTGTCAATCCTTCTATGCGTCGGGCTTTCCATGTTGGGTTTCTCTCCTGGTCCTACAGGTTGGGGTTCTTGATCACCCGTCTGGGTTTGAGGGTCATCTCCTGTTGGTGGGTTCATTCTTCTTGTTAAGTCTGAGTGGGTTCCTTCTTATTTACAAATAACCCTCAATTTATGTTCACTCAATGTGTGTGTGGTGCTCTTTCTGTGCATGGTGCGAAGTCAGGATTTCAGTTTTTTAAAGTGCACTTCCAGTCTCAACAACGTGGAGTGCAATGTAGAATGGTCAATGTAGCTTCTGCACTCTTGTCTATATTCTTGGCCAAATACTTGGGGGGGTGGGTCACTCATGAATATATGTATAGAACACATGAGTTCAAAATAAGGGGTTTTATACATTTTTTACATAATACAGAAGGGTGTCATATAAAGGGGTTACTTACAAATTGAATAGAAAAGGGTTGTGTTTTATTCAAGAAAAAATCACAGATTAGGATATTTATAAATAGGCCATGAACGCACGCTATATGTAGTGAACCCCCCGAGATCGAATATAGCTTTAGGCTCAGTTGCTAGCCGGTCCTGTGTTGTGTCTTTTAGCTCAGGCAAGGTCTAATTGGGGCCTACAAATCAGTTTGTGGCTCTAAGAGGGGCTAAAAGTTGATGTGATTTTCAATGGTCGTTTCTATTCACCTAGTTGTGATTTCTAAGGTCAAATGCACCAATAAGGCTTTTAGAGGATTCATCTACTGTGGGAGGTGTTCTACTTTGCTTGGGAGATGCACTAAATTTGTCAATCTTTTGCTGTCAGATATTTTGTTCGCTTCTGTAGTGTCTGATTCTACGTCCTCTGATCCTAAAAATCAGACGTTCGAGTGAGGATATTCTAATTCTACCTCATCCGATTTTTGCATCTGATTGTAGATGGTCTGACTGGTCAATGGCCGATTGTCCGAATCTGATTCTGTTTGTTTGATTTCTGTGTCTGATTGAAGTAGTCTGTCGATCATAGCTTGTCGGATTTTCAAAATTGGACGGGTCGAGTTTTCTAGTCTAATTTTTTGAATTAGACACTAGTATTCGATCAAGCTAAATAGGTTCGAGTGTCCGATTCCTAGGATTGGACTCTATTGGTTCATGCTTCCAATTTTTCCGATGGCACTAAATGCATTCTACACAACGATTTACGACATGCAAGACCACAAGAACCTCCAGAATGCAAGTATGGATTAAGAGCAGGGTTTGTATATACTTGATATGTGTGAAAAATACATGTGGAAGATGATCAATCCACCGGGGCTCTAGGTCTCTCTCTCTCTTTCTCTCTCTCTCTCTCTCTCTCTCTCTCTCTCTCTCAAGCTCTCTCTCTCACTACTATAGGTGAAAGTGAGCTTCACCCTTGCTCTTTGGGGTCTTAAACCCTTGCCCTACTCATCCTTGACCTCTCTAATCTCTCCCCTTGTGACATCAACACATTCAAGCACTCTTTTTTTCCCATTTTTCCGCTATTTGTGCCCTATTTGGGCCTATTCTACAGCAGCAACCCTAAAGCAATTTGCTTCGATTTCTTGATCCTATCCTACTCTAAATGCAACAAAAATCAAAACCCAATTACTAAAATGATTTATCCTAATTTTTTACTTATCAAAAACTGAAAATAATTACTTATTTTGAATATTAAAACCCCAAATACCCTACCTATATCAAGCATCTGTTCGAGGATGAAACCCTACTTCGACGCTTGATTTGAAGAGCGGGCAAGTGTTCAAGCTTGAATTTGTTGTCCCAGTAATGGAACCAAAATGAAGTGGGAGTTCATACTCATCTATCAAGACCCATGGACTGCTTATTACTTCAAGCATTTCAAGTGAGAACAAATGGCTATCTCTCACTTAGCCGCGACACGCCTTTGATCCTATGGGGTTGTAGTGAGCTTACCTTGATACCCAAATCAGTAAGCCTCCGCCCTCAAGTAAGCCATTAGCTCCACGATTTGAGATGTGAGCTCAAGCAACCTCAATCCTTCTCCTTCGAGCTCCATCCCCCATAGCCATGCACGAGACAAGAGAAGAGAAGAGAAGAGAAGATGAAGAGAGGAGATGATGGAGAGCTTCTCCACCACGATTCCTCACTCTCACATATTCACTCCCTCAGACTCTCACACTTCCTCACTCAAGCATACATAAGCAAGTAAGAAGGAGAGAAGAAGAGAAGAAGAAGAAGAAGAGACCACTTTAGCCACACACCAAAGCATGAGCTTCTCATTCACTTTTTGAGTTTATATACAAGTCCTCAATCCCTTGGGCATCTATCCCCTTTTTACATGGCAAGGCATCTTGCCAAGGTCCTCTTTGCCTATTTCCTTCTAGTTACCTTATTCCTTCACCTATGCTCATCTATGTTTTACAATTCGGACAGGAGGAGGGAGCCTGGCGCTCTTTTACAAAATTTTAGTGGCGTCTTTGCTTTATAAAATGCGCCTTTGCCTTCAAATTGACTTTTGCAGTCCCCCTTGCACTTTTGGTATTTCCTCTTTTATTCCTTGCATGACTGCTTTTTTCGCATTATTCAATATTTTTGCATTTTCTTTTTTCCATCTTGTATTGGGGTTAACAATTTTTTATTTGTCAAATATCTTTTTTGATGTGCTTGACCATCTAACACATGCACTCTCATGAAATTAAAACGACACGAGTAAACAAATTGCTTTCCAATGACTCTTGATCCATAAGAAGCATCACATTCATGGCACCATAGTCAATCCAAGAGTGCACCTTCAAGATCTTCCATAGTAAGCTCAAATCTATTATCTCTTGGTGGGTCTCGCTCCCTCAACTTCTTGTGAATCTTCTCACATTGATCGAACCAGATTTCAAGCATAGACTTTGAGATCAATGTGCTCTTGAGTATACTCATGACATGACTTAATACCATATTGGGGAGTATGGGAATTTCCCATAAGTTTGGGACACGTTGTCAATTCTTTGGATTTGTCATTACTTGAACACTATAACTCCAAATTGAGTGCTCTATAGCTCAATAGATTCCATTTTTCAAGCGCTTTCCAATGATAGGTTAGATTATATGGTTTTGCAAAACTTATGGGCATGTTATCCAGATGCCACCTTTTTAGTATTCAAAAAATGAGAATTGCGAGATTCCCAAACTCACTAATATTGTGTTCCTTGGATTGTCACTTAGCTTGTGCAAACTAGGATCACATTCATTGCTTTTTCTTTGAAGTATACAATTTCTATAGTATCCTTCAAGCCTTCACATATGAATTTTCTAGGCCCACCCTTATCCCCCCGACCTTATCTACCATGCTTAAATCCCTCTTTATACTAATAAGCTTTACATTTTCTACATGTCAATGTTCTTCTTGTACTAGGTTTAGGATGCAACATTCGTCCTCTTTAGCTTCATATTCAACTATGAATTCAAATGAATCACAAAAAAGTTGCGAATCTTGTATAATCTCTTGTCTTATTGCACTATATGTGGAATTACTTGTAACTCGAACATAACCCAATTTTTTTTTCTCATTAGGCCCATAATAAAAACCTTCATACGAGTCCTTGAAGTCGTGAATGACAGACCTTATATGTAACGTGTCCACTAGAATCATCCTGGACACGTCTTAGCAATCCATCGGGAAGGATGTCTAGAAAGCTCCGCCCGGCACTCCCATGGAATGTTACGGGACTTGCGATCTAGGTCTTCCCGCGTCTGCCACGTAGCGGAAGTATCCTGGCCGTTCCCACTTAGGATCGACCTGAGTTTGGGTTTTCCTGTTTGGTCATTAGCTAGCAACAACTAGCGTCAGACCCGAGCGAACTACTTTACGTGGAAGCGCCCGGTCTGAAGCAAATTCATGCTGCACTTGGTTCAAGGAGAATGGGAAACGAGAGGGATGCAAGGCTCGACCTCTCTGCCATAAGGCATAGTCCCATTCCGTTCCCCTACAACAGCGTAAATCGGGTAGGATGTAACACTAGGTCATCGTCCTCGTTATTCGCTTTGATGCTGAAGATCAACCTGTTGTTCGTCGAAGACCTTGAGAAAAGTTCCCGGCTAACCGGGACCACCCATCCATAGGACGGACCCATGGTCCATCCTCCGCACTTTCCTCGGTTTGTTTTAGTTATGTAATTACCTACCACATTAGTTTGACATATACAAACAACTTCTTTGATTAACCCTGTTATGCACCGGTTCCTTCACGTAATCTTATCACAGGACATAAAGAAAACAATGCCAAACAACTTCTTTATTATCATTTTATCCTTTTATCTTTGAAATACAAGGAGTTCCCGCCCGTAGGCGTATTCATAATCCGCCCGAAGGCTATCCAGTAATCCACCAGGGATCACTAATCCAAGTTTCCGCCCGTAGACTAGTATGCGGGCCTCGAGATCCAATCCCGAGTCACGTTAGTCTCTTGTGCAGGGCCCGGAAGGCGAGGGATTTACAGCCAGAGCCCCCCTGGCACCCAAGCGTCCTCCTGCTCCAAGTAGAACTCAACGGAGAGACCTCTCACGGCGGGTTCGGTCCACGTTCCCGGCACGGATAACAACCCCCTTGGTTCGGGTCAGGCAGGCAGTCGGGGGTAACTGAAGCTGCCTCTCCCTTCAGGCTTCAACCTGAAGTATTTAGATATATTCTCATCCTTTAGTTCATTGAGCAAACAATGCAAACAGTGCTTTCTAAACTGTTACAACCACAATCAATTTCCAGTGATTGTTTAGCTGGCAAACTGTTAAGGAGTGACTTCTTTTCTCCGAATGCAACCTGCATTCGATCCGGAATCAATTGCAACTTGGCAAGATTCCTATCATTCTTGGGTTAGGGTCATACCCTACCAATACTTTAGGTTTTGTTGTGGTAGGTTCCAGCGACCATGTCGCTTTAGTTTATTGTCTAGTCATTTGCTTCAAGGCAAATACCTAACTTCCCTTTTCCTTGGCAATTATCCCCCAAGAAAAGTGAGTAACAGGATGATTACTCATCCTCTTGTAAGTTAAATTCTTTCAATAACTTGCCAACCTCATTTCGAGAGATGACAAAACTCTCTTGTGGACAAATCTCAAGTCTATACGATGTTGCAACCTTTTTGCACATGTGTTGCATCATTCCACAGAATCATTCTACCCAATTGCTTAGCGTTTTCCGGTCACGGAATTTACCTCCAGCCGAGTGGCAGGGTTTTAGGGTATCCTCCAAACCATTCCTAATTATGTTGGCCCATGATCCTAAAAATAGGCAACTCCGTCGGAGTTTCATCATTTTAAACGAATGATCCTTGGGATAAAACCTTAGATCATTTCATGCATGAGCATCCAATTGACTCAACATTTAGTGAATGTGTGTAAGATCTTTGGGTTTGCGGTTTTTACTTGGCAACAAGTGTAAAACTAGGTCGAATTCTTATCGCACTAAACCCTAGTTAGCACTTGGGATACTTATCATATCGTCTGAACCATGCCCATATGAATCCCGTGTGGTTTATGTGATTTAGACAACACAATATACTTGTCCTGCGACAAGGATGAACCTTTCCCAAAGGTAATAAACTAGATTTAATGGAGAACAACAGTTACAACTACACCAATACGTGTAAAAATGCGATTCACTGCTTCTACGCATCACATGGTTCACAATAACCCTATCCTTCCTTGGTAAGGTAAAAATGCCTGATAATCCGGACACTAACTTCCCTAGGTCCTACTTACATCAAATAATCATTCCACTTTCAAGTCCATAGATCATTTTCGTGCCCCTCTATTCCTTTTCGAATAACGTCTTATGGGTGTTAACTTTCCCTCATGAATCATTACAAGGAAGATCTATCTAAAAATGGGACATGCCATTAATCTTTCCATGCCTAGTAAAAAGGTGTACCTCAATAATTTCAACCTTGTAATGAGGCAACAGTTGTCCTAGGCTCGTCGCTTTTGAATACACAAAAGAAAAACTTGCTGATAAGGTCTTACAAATGCAAAGACACCTTATGCTCTTTTCATTCATTCCTTTGAATGTACCAATGATCAATTTTCATATCTTAAGCTATTTCTAATAAATGTTCAAATAGCCAATTCATTTTCCAACTGCATTTAACTTGACTAGTTGAATTCGAACATGCATGAGTGCTTCCTAACCCGTGAAGTTATCGTGAATAATTCAATACTTTTGTGTGGAATCCAAATAGATAAAAACCTGGACTTGTGGACTCCGTGAAATATCCACGTAAATACTAGGAGAAGATCCTTCTGCAGTCGCACCTTGTGATCTTTTTGGGGCCATCGTAGGCGTGGATTCCGTTTCTGATTTGCCTTTGTGGTCTACGAATTGACTTGCCTCGGAATGCAGCCTCCAGATGTTGCCCTTCTCCCTCATACGTACAAGATCCTTTTTGTAAGTACGGATCCTTGAAAAAAAGGAAATACCGGCTTGTGGGATTTGGCTTATGGAAGGCCTTAGGGATTGGAACTTGGGCTTTTTTGCAGAAGAGCTGTGGAAAAAATGAAACTTAATAATTGCTTGCGGAAATTGGGGCTTTCTCGAGCAAGCTTGTGGGAATTTAAGCTTGTTATGGGAAGGAGCTCTTGCGAATGGGCCTTGCAAGAATGGGGCTTTAGAGTTCTTCTTCTCCTTCCCAAAAATCCTAGGCCCAGCCTTGTGGGTGATTGGTGGGAAGGCCTTATAGGCTTCCTCTTCGAAACCCGAGGGGAAAAATTGGACTTTTGGAGGATCTAGTGGAACGGGGCTTTAAATCCGAGCCTAGAAGGCTTATGGGTGATCGGTGGGAAGGGGCTTGTGTTGGAATTCCACGAGAAGGGGGGGAAACTTACACCGGGCTAATATGGGCTTGTGTGGGAATACAATGGAAAAGGGGGATTGAATCCCGGGGAAAAAAAAAAAGGGTTTATAAAGGCCTCCACGGGAAGGGGGCTTTGAGAAGCCCCCTTAGAAGCTTCTGCCAGCTGTGTCCAGGGGGGGATCGTAATCTAGCGGCGGCGGACTGAAGGGCCGGGCAGCTTCACGGCGGCTATGGTGGACTGGGCGGCAGCGTGGCGGCTGGCGACGGCGACCTCCTCCTCCTCCCTCTCACGCTTGTCTAGCACGTCCGTCCCTTCCACCCCTTCCTTCACATGGTCTGCTGCCGCCTTTTCCTTCCTCACACGCTTCCTTCCCTCCAGCACGACCCCTCCTCCAGCACGTCGACCCTTCCTCACGGCCGTCTGGCACTTCCTCACGACAGCCTTCTGCCCATTGTTCCTCCTCCTTCCCCCCCCCCAAGAGGGGGTTCTTATAGGCCTTGGGAAAGGAGGGCCTCCACACACGTGGAGGACTCCTCCTCCAGCAGTCCCACTTCACTCCCTCTTTGCCATTCCCCCCCACACTCCCTCTCCTCCAGCCATGCATCGGCTGGGGGAAGGGATAATAATAAAAAAATTTGCCTTGAATTTATCCATTTGCCCTTCCCAAGCGGTCGTCTCCTCGCGGTTTTACGGTCTTTAACCCCGGCCTTTGATTCTCGACGTGGAGACCTCATTTTTTAGCGTGCATGGTGTGGATTAGGTTACCAATAATCACGAAGTAGGGAATACTCTTGCACAGGGTTTACACGGCGTGCGGGAAGTTAATATTTGCGGTACGGGGTACGTGGAAATATTACATTCTCTCCCCCTTAGAAGAATCGAGATGTCCTCATCTCGAGATAAACTGGGGATATTGAAGATTGAGAGAGCTTTCATCCATCCAGGTAGCATCCTCCTTAGGATAATCTTTCCACTGGACGAGGCATTCTCTCAAGGTCCTGGATCTTAGTTAGCATCTAAAATCTTGTCCGGCCTTAGTTCAAGGTCTCCTTGACTAGGCATTCCAATTTGTTGGTCAACAAGTACATGATTAGGGTTAGGTACATACTTCATTCTTCAATAGACTGTTATGGAATACATTATGAACCTTTAGGTTTTCAGGGAATTGTAGTCTATAAACATTAGGTCTTAAGCACTTGAGGATCTTGTATGGTCCACAATACCTTGGACTTAGCTTCCTGCAATCTCCTAAGGATAGAGAACTCTTCCTTGGGCATACGTGAATGAAGACCATGTCTCCTTCCTCAAATATTCTATCTTGACACTTCAAATCCGTGTATGCCTTCTGTCTATCCTTCGCAGCTTTGATGTCCCGATAAAGTGAAATCATGAGCTTCGCACAATATCTTCTATTTAAATAACTGGCTTGCTCGTATACATACTCTCATCCTATAGTAGACAAGTCCACTACTGATAGAGAATTCATGATACTTAGCCTCTAGCTTTTGTTCCTGGTCCTTGATAGAGACTTCCCTTAGCATCCTTTGATAGGCTAGATCATGGCATCCTTCCTCTCTAGCTAGCTCAAGTATTAGGTCGTTTGGCATGGACACCTCTGTAGCTAGAGATCTAGCTATTGATAGATTTTGCAAGATTAGTGAATTAAGGAATGCCTTGCGATTGAGTGCATCAACAACTACATTCTTCTTTCCAGGTCGGTACTTGATCTTAAAATCATATTCCTCCAATACTTCAATCCATCGACATTGCCTCATGTTGAGCTCGTTCTGGGTAAAAATCCATTTGAGACTCTTATGATCTGTTACTAGAGTAAACTTGTTACCCAACAGGTAGTGTCTCCAAAGCTTTAGAGCATGGATGACAGCTAATAACTCCAGATCATGAGTGGCATAATTCTTTTCGTGACTCTTCAATTTCCTTGAAGAATATGCTGATGATTTTCCTACATGAGCACATATCTTAAGGCAAGCATGCTAGTATCAGTTACTACCTCTACTCCTTACTGTGGTCTAGAAGTTTTAGGATCGGTGCTGATACCAAACTTTGCTTCAACCTATCGAAGCTAGTTTGTTCGGCAGTTGACCATGCAATGGACGTTTGCTTCCTCAATAATTCAGTCAAAGGTGCTGCAATCAAGGCATAGTTTTAGATGAAGACCCCATACCATCCTGTCAATCCAAGAAAGCTGAGTATTTCTTTGACAGTTGTTGGTATTTGGCCATCCTAGAACATTTCTAACTTAGGCTGGCTCCACTGAGATTCCTTTTTCCGATATGATGAATTCTAGATGATCATTCTGATGTTTGAGGAACGTGCAATTCCATCATCTTAGCATACCGCTTGCGTGACCTCCTTGTCCCAGAAAAAAAAATCCGAAGTTGGAATTGATGATCTCCTTCCTGTTTAGAATAGACTAAAGTATTGTTGAAGAAGACAAGCACGAAATCATTAAGATATGGTCTAAAAATATCCTGCATTAATCTATTGAAGGTGGCAGGTGCATTTGTAAGCCCGAATGACATAACCAATAATTCAAAGTGCCCATATCTTGTATTGAAAGCCGTTTTTGGAATATCCTCATCCTTGATCCTGATTTGATAGTAGCCTGACCTGAGATCAATTTTGGAGAAGATCTTTGCACCTTGAAGGCGATCAAGAAGCTCATCTATTCTAGGGATAGGATACTTGTTCTTGGCTGTTGATTAATTCAACCCACGGTAATCAATACATAGTCGAAGTGTCCCATCTTTCTTTTTCTGGAATAGGACTGGAGCTCCCCATGGTGAATTGCTTGGCCGGATGTAGCCTTGGTTTAACAGTTGCTTGAGTTGTTCCTTCAACTCAATAGCTTCCGATATAGACATTCTATAGGGTCTCTTCGCAATTGACGCAGCTCCTATTACTAGCTTGATCTCATGATCTACTTCTCTTTAAAGCGGGAGTTCTGTTAACTCTTTAGAACTACGTCCACGTATTCCTTCAGCCAAGTGACCAAATCACTTTACGTCAATATTCATAGTCAAGACAATCGGGAAAAAGTTTTATTCCATTCATATCAGCATAGCCCTTACAATTATTTCTTGGGGCGATGGAACAAGTTAATACATTAATTCGAGGAGAATAAGATGTTGTTGCATTCAGCTACAGGAACTGAGTAATAGTACGGATTGGGGTCATCGATTTTCAGGAATCGATAGTTCATTGGAAGATTGGGGTATCTTTTCCTTTGATATCCCTTCTTCGCATGACGTCCCAAAACCTTGATTCGGTCGGAAGGGATTCTTTGAATCACTTCCCCGTACACATACTTATTCTGGTTAACCCTTCGACCTCCGACCCGTAGGGTCGCGTTTGCATGAGCCTCAATAAAAACGAACAGCTTTACGATCTTCAAATCCTCCATCCACTTGATTCTCTTCAAGTTAATTTGAAGGTACACAGGTTGATAGGCAGTTATGTAATAGATCCCTGTAACACCCATCCATCTCCATTCCACGTACACAGGCGATGGATTGTAAATGCGGTCTAGGATGTTCATCATCTCAACCCTTCGTCGATAATCCGTGGAATGCATCGCGATCATAAACATGACTCGGAACACTAAGAACCTGTTCCATGCTTCATAATTCTGCAAGACAGTATTCAAAGTAAGGAAATGTTTGGGACACAACATTTGCTTTACTTCTTCTTATTAAAATTTCCTAAAAACAAATCCTTTGTTGGTTGGCTCTGATACCAACTGTAACGTGTCCACTAGAATCATCCCGGACACGTCTTAGCAGTCCATCGGGAAGGATGTCTAGAAAGCTCCGCCCGGCACTCCCATGGAATGTTACGGGACTTGTGATCTAGGTCTTCCCGCGTCTGCCACGTAGCGGAAGTATCCTGGCCGTTCCCACTTAGGATCGACCTGAGTTTGGGTTTTCCTGTTTGGTCATTAGCTAGCAACAACTAGCGTCAGACCCGAGCGAACTACTTTACGCGGAAGCGCCCGGTCTGAAGCGGATTCATGCTGCACTTGGTTCAAGGAGAATGGGAAATGAGAGGGATGCAAGGCTCGACCTCTCTGCCATAAGGCATAGTCCCATTCCGTTCCCCTACAACAGCGTAAATCGGGTAGGATGTAACACTAGGTCATCGTCCTCGTTATTCGCTTTGATGCTGAAGATCAACCTGCTGTTCGTCGAAGACCTTGAGAAAAGTTCCCGGCTAACCGGGACCACCCATCCATAGGACGGACCCATGGTCCATCCTTCGCACTTTCCTCGGTTTGTTTTAGTTATGTAATTACCTACCACATTAGTTTGACATATACAAACAGCTTCTTTGATTAACCCTGTTATGCATCGTTTCCTTCACGTAATCTTATCACAGGACATAAAGAAAACAATGCCAAACAACTTCTTTATTATCATTTTATCCTTTTATCTTTGAAATACAAGGAGTTCCCGCCCGTAGGCGTATTCATAATCCACCCGAAGGCTATCCAGTAATCCACCAGGGATCACTAATCCAAGTTTCCGCCCGTAGACTAGTATGCGGGCCTCGAGATCCAATCCCGAGTCACGTTAGTCTCTTGTGCAGGGCCCGGAAGGCGAGGGATTTACAGCCAGAGCCCCCCCTGGCACCCAAGCGTCCTCCTGCTCCAAGTAGAACTCAACGGAGAGACCTCTCACGGCGAGTTCGGTCCACGTTCCCGGCGCGGATAACAACCCCCTTGGTTAGGGTCAGGCAGGTAGTCGGGGGTAACTGAAGCTGCCTCTCCCTTCAGGCTTCAACCTGAAGTATTTAGATATATTCTCATCCTTTAGTTCATTGAGCAAACAATGCAAACAATGCTTTCTAAACTGTTACAACCACAATCAATTTCCAGTGATCGTTTAGCTGGCAAACTATTAAGGAGTGACTTCTTTTCTCCGAATGCAACCCGCATTCGATCCGGAATCAATTGCAACTTGGCAAGATTCCTATCATTCTTGGGTTAGGGTCATACCCTACCAATACTTTAGGTTTTGTTGTGGTAGGTTCCAGCGACCATGTCGCTTTAGTTTATTGTCTGGTCATTTGCTTCAAGGAAAATACCTAACTTCCCTTTTGCTTGGCAATTATCCCCCAAGAAAAGTGAGTAACAGGATGATTACTCATCCTCTTGTAAGTTAAATTCTTTCAATAACTTGCCAACCTCATTTCGAGAGATGACAAAACTCTCTTGTGGACAAATCTCAAGTCTATACGATGTTGCAACCTTTTTGCACATGTGTTGCATCATTCCACAGAATCATTCTACCCAATTGCTTAGCGTTTTCCGGTCACGGAATTTACCTCCAGCCGAGTGGCAGGGTTTTAGGGTATCCTCCAAACCATTCCTAATTATGTTGGCCCATGATCCTAAAAATAGGCAACTCCGTCGGAGTTTCATCATTTTAAACGAATGATCCTTGGGATAAAACCTTAGATCATTTCATGCATGAGCATCCAATTGACTCAACATTTAGTGAATGTGTGTAAGATCTTTGGGTTTGCGGTTTTTACTTGGCAACAAGTGTAAAACTAGGTCGAATTCTTATCGCACTAAACCCTAGTTAGCACTTGGGATACTTATCATATCGTCTGAACCATGCCCATATGAATCCCGTGTGGTTTATGTGATTTAGACAACACAATATACTTGTCCTGCGACAAGGATGAACCTTTCCCAAAGGTAATAAACTAGATTTAATGGAGAACAACAGTTACAACTACACCAATACGTGTAAACATGCGATTCACTGCTTCTACGCATCACATGGTTCACAATAACCCTATCCTTCCTTGGTAAGGTAAAAATGCTTGATAATCCGGACACTAACTTCCCTAGGTCCTACTTACATCAAATAATCATTCCACTTTCAAGTCCATAGATCATTTTCGTGCCCCTCTATTCCTTTTCGAATAACGTCTTATGGGTGTTAACTTTCCCTCATGAATCATTACAAGGAAGATCTATCTAAAAATGGGACATGCCATTAATCTTTCCATGCCTAGTAAAAAGGTGTACCTCAATAATTTCAACCTTGTAATGAGGCAACAATTGTCCTAGGCTCGTCGCTTTTGAATACACAAAAGAAAAACTTGCTGATAAGGTCTTACAAATGCAAAGACACCTTATGCTCTTTTCATTCATTCCTTTGAATGTACCAATGATCAATTTTCATATCTTAAGCTATTTCTAATAAATGTTCAAATAGCCAATTCATTTTCCAACTGCATTTAACTTGACTAGTTGAATTCGAACATGCATGAGTGCTTCCTAATCCGTGAAGTTATCGTGAATAATTCAATACTTTTGTGTGGAATCCAAATAGATAAAAACCTGGACTTATGGACTCCGTGAAATATCCACGTAAATACTAGGAGAAGATCCTTCCGCAGTCGCACCTTGTGATCTTTTTGGGGCCATCGTAGGCGTGGATTCCGTTTCTGATTTGCCTTTGTGGTCTACGAATTGACTTGCCTCGGAATGCAGCCTCCAGATGTTGCCCTTCTCCCTCATACGTACAAGATCCTTTTTGTAAGTACGGATCCTTGAAAAAAAGGAAATACCGGCTTGTGGGATTTGGCTTATGGAAGGCCTTAGGGATTGGAACTTGGGCTTTTTTGCAGAAGAGCTGTGGAAAAAATGAAACTTAATAATTGCTTGTGGAAATTGGGGCTTTCTCGAGCAAGCTTGTGGGAATTTAAGCTTGTTATGGGAAGGAGCTCTTGCGAATGGGCCTTGCAAGAATGGGGCTTTAGAGTTCTTCTTCTCCTTCCCAAAAATCCTAGGCCCAGCCTTGTGGGTGATTGGTGGGAAGGCCTTATAGGCTTGCTCTTCGAAACCCGAGGGGAAAAATTGGACTTTTGGAGGATCTAGTGGAACGGGGCTTTAAATCCGAGCCTAGAAGGCTTATGGGTGATCGGTGGGAAGGGGCTTGTGTTGGAATTCCACGAGAAGGGGGGGAAACTTACACCGGGCTAATATGGGCTTGTGTGGGAATACAATGGAAAAGGGGGATTGAATCCCGGGGAAAAAAAAAAAGGGTTTATAAAGGCCTCCACGGGAAGGGGGCTTTGAGAAGCCCCCTTAGAAGCTTCCTAGAGAAGCTTCTAAGAAGCTTCTGCCAGCTGTGTCCAGGGGGGGATCGTAATCCAGCAGCGGCGGACTGAAGGGCCGGGCAGCTTCACGGCGGCTATGGTGGACTGGGCGGCAGCGTGGCGGCTGGCGACGGCGACCTCCTCCTCCTCCCTCTCACGCTTGTCCAGCACGTCCGTCCCTTCCACCCCTTCCTTCACATGGTCTGCTGCCGCCTTTTCCTTCCTCACACGCTTCCTTCCCTCCAGCACGACCCCTCCTCCAGCACGTTGACCCTTCCTCACGGCCGTCTGGCACTTCCTCACGACAGCCTTCTGCCCATTGTTCCTCCTCCTTCCCCCCCCCCAAAGAGGGGGTTCTTATAGGCCTTGGGAAAGGAGGGCCTCCACACACGTGGAGGACTCCTCCTCCAGCAATCCCACTTCACTCCCTCTTGGCCATTCCCCCCCACACTCCCTCTCCTCCAGCCATGCATCGGCTGGGGGAAGGGATAATAATAAAAAAATTTGCCTTGAATTTATCCATTTGCCCTTCCCAAGCGGTCGTCTCCTCGCGGTTTTACGGTCTTTAACCCCGGCCTTTGATTCTCGACGTGGAGACCTCATTTTCGAGCGTGCATGGTGTGGATTAGGTTACCAATAATCACGAAGTAGGGAATACTCTTGCACAGGGTTTATACGGCGTGCGGGAAGTTAATATTTGCGGTACGGGGTACGCGGAAATATTACATTATATTTGAATACAAAATAAAACTAATTAGTAGTTTCTCATATACAAAAAATACACACTAACTATTAAGGACAATTATATATTGTTTCTCTCTTCCTCTCTTTCTTTATTACCTTTCCTCTTTTTCTCTCTCATTCTCTCTTCCTCTTCCTTTCTTCTTCTGTAATATTTTTGTGGAAAAATATTACTAGCCCGCGTGAGACTCATGCAAATGACAATTCCGGCATTAAAGTCACCGCCGGTGCAATCTTGCTATACGCGAGGTATCATGACTCTCCATTGGCAAAACGGAACCGAGGTTTAAAAAACCCACATAACCGCAGGTGAACATCCTCTTGGGAGGAGGTCAAGAGGATAATAATAGATTTATTGCAAAATTTTTAATTACCTTTCCCCAGTCGAAGCGTGGCTGACGGAAGGGGATGGGCTATAATGGGAATCTGAGGAGGTGGTAGGGAGAATAGCCATGTGAGGCACCACGTGGGAGGGAGCCCTCTCCCCCCTTATCCTATAAAAACCCCCCTTTGGGGGGAGTAAGAGGGGGAGAGAAGGGAGATTTCGCCAGGTTATGGGAGACTCATTGTAGATGTGTTGCTGCTGAAGATCGTCGTGGTGGGAGAGTAGTGGCCGCCGCCTGTCCAAGCCATCAGCCGCCGTGCTGGAGTATGCCACCAGCTCCACCTATCACTACGCCACGACCATCCATTGGTGACGCTGCCCCTTTCCTCATCCACGAATCGCCTTCGCCTTGTTCCACATGGGTGCTGCAATCCAGAAGCTCCTTAGAAGCTTCTTAGAAGATTCTAAGGGGGCTCTCTAAGCCCCCTTTTCCATTGCATTCCTACACAAGCGATTTTTACCACACCCCCACCCCCCCCCTGAGGATTTAAGCCCCCTTTCCCCTTGCATCCCCCAAAAGCCATTTTACCCTGATTGTAAAGCCCTTCCCGTGGATTCCCACCCAAGTCCCTATAAATCCCACCTTACCCTGGGTTTCTAAAGCCCCTTCCCGTGGATTTACATAAAGCCCTATTAGGCTCGGGTTTTTCTTTAAGTCCCTTCCTATTGGATCTCCATAAGACCTTTGTACCCCGGGATTTAAGTCCCCTTTCCATTTCATCCGTCACAAGCCCAAACTCCTTGCCGGGTTTAAGGGCTTTCCCATTGAACCCTCCTAAAGATAACTTTTCTTCCCTCCCAGCTTCGAGGAGGAAGCCTATAAGGCTTCTCCATTAGATCCTCAAATAAGCCCATCACGGCTTTGAAGAAGAGGGGTTTCTCTAAGCCCCTTTCCACTCAAATTCCCCCCATAAACCCATCTCTAAAATTTCCCCTCACACTCCCTCTCCATAAAGATCTTTATTCCCGGAACTTCTATGAAAGGAAGTAGAAGTTCATAAAGCCCCATTTCTGCAAAACCATAAAACCCTTCCTAGCCGGAATTTCAAGGAGAAGAATCTCTCAAGCCTCCGTTTTCGCAAGGATTTTGCAAGAACCCACTCACGAATCCCTCTTTTTCGAAAGAAAGAAGGCCCAAGCTTCGAACCCTAAGGCCTTCCAAAGCCCAATTCCGCAAGTCGGTACTTCGGTCAAGGAAGCCGTACCTCAAAGGGAATTGTGCATACGAGGGAGATGAGCCAAGATCATGATACTGCGGCCAAGGCAAGAAGGTTGAATTCACGATGGACCCTAAAAAGGCATAAGGCGCAACCGCAAGAGGATCATTTCCTAACATTCATGTGGACATTTCACCGAACCCACAAGTCCAGGTTTTCTTCCTATTTTTGATTTGCGTCGAAATATTGCAATTATGCATGATTAATTCACAGAAGTAAGATGCACTTTTGCGATTGAAATACATTGGCTATTTTAAAGGAAGTAACTCATGATTGAAGATCGGTCATTTGTATTTTTCAATGAAACAAATGAAAAAAGAACATAAGACGTCTATGCATTCTTAGCAAGTTGTTTTTATGCATTGCAAAAGTAACGAATCTAGATCAACTAATGACCATCATTACAAAGTCGAAATTATTGTAGTACACTTCGATTATGAATGGAAAGATTAAATCGCATGTCACATTATTAGACATCTCTTTCTTCGCAATGATTTATTAAGAAGGTTGCTAACAACCGTAGGAAATTGCAAGGCATGGAAATGATTCTAGGGCTGCATAAAGTAGGTTAACTCTAGTCAATTGGCATAAATCTCATTCAACTACGTAGTAGTTAGGAAAGGTTGCGTAATGCTCAATGAGCATATGAATATTTCATTCAGAAATGAAGTTAGGAAAAGGCTGCATGGTTTGTTTAACATAAAACCTTAAAAAGCTTAGTGGCATGAATCGTGAATGCATGTTCTAGTAGGATCAATGGAAGTTATGCGAATTTTAACATGTGCTTGGTCTTAACAAGAAAAGTTAGGGATTGTGAATCTAGAGGAAATGAATCGCATGCTTACGTGAATTGTAACATAATGAAACTAGTATTCTCCTCTTTGATCAAGACAACATCCTAGAAATGGTTCGTCCTTGTCATAAGACAAGTAATCTGGATTACCCAAAATACCTAAACTACAAAGAATTCACCTAGGATGGTTAAGTCAATGCAACATACTCCAAGTGCTAAATAGGGTTTAGTACGTTAAGTACTTGACCTAGTCGCACTTATTGCCAAGTCAAAACTCTCATACCCTAAAGTCCTACCCACATTCACGGAATGTAGGGACAATAGGACATACTTGTAAGAAATTATCTAGGGTCTCTACCCTAAGGATCGCTCATTAAAAAGATGAAACTTGGATTGAGTTGGAACCCTAGGACCAACGATATCGGCCTAGTGCAATCGGGAATGGATTGGATATGAAGACACCCTAAACCCTATTTCCTATCTAATCATGATTCTGTGATTAGAAGACACCGTTCGATGGGTGAAATAGTCCCATGGATTAGATGCGACACTTGTGCAACAAGTTGCAGAGTCTCATGATCTTGTGGTTTGATCACAGGAGAATGGCCAATTCCTCGGAATGATATTGGCAGATTCTTGCACAAGTTTATCTTGCAAGAGGATGAGTAGTCGTCCTGATATAGCACTTTTCTTGGGAAAAGTGACCAAGATAAGGGGATTAGATATTTGCTTGGAAGCAAAAGACTAACCAATAAATTGGAGCAACATATTAATAGAACTTAAGGTATTGGTTAAGTTGGGTTAATAGGGTAACAACCCTAACCCAAGGACATAAGGGTTAACAAACAAACCCTTGGGAATCTTGCCGAGTCGCAATTGATCCCGGATCGAATGCTGGATGCATTCAGAGAGAAGGATTCACTCCTTAGGCCAAATAATAACCACTGGAAATGATTGTGCTTGTAACAATTTAGAGCACACTGTTTTCTTTGTTTTCTCAATGAACTAAAGGATAAAAAGATATCCAATTACTTCAGGTTGAAGGCATGAAGGGAGAGGCAGCCTCAGTTACCCCTGACTGTCTGCTTGACCCTAACCAAGGGGGTTGTTAGCCACGTCGGGAAGGTGGACCGAACCCGCTACATGAGGTCCCTCCATTGAGCGCTACTTGGAGTAGGAGGACGCTTGGGTGCCAGGGGGGCTCTGGCCGTAAATCCCTTGCCTTTCGGGCCTTGCACAAGAGGCCAACCTGACTCGGGATTGGATTTCGAGCTCGCATACTAGTCTAGGCGGGAAATCTTGGATTACTAATCCCTGTGGATTGCTGGATAGCCTTTGGGCAGATTATGGATAAGCCTGCAGGCTGGACTTTATAAATGTATTCCAAAGATAAATATGATAAATTGTTGAAAAGGAACTTCTTTGACACTGCTTTTTCTATGTCAAGTGCTAAGATTACATGAAGGAACCAATGCCTAACGAGCTAATTAAGGAAGCTACTTAATGCATGTCCAACTAAATGTGGTATGTAATTAGATAACTAAAAAAATCTGAGGAAAGTGCGGTGGATGTGGCCAGGGGTTCATCCTACGGATGGGTGGTCCCGGTTGGCCAAGAACTTTTCTCAATCATAATGGACAGCAAGGAGATCATTTCAAAGGAAATGAATAGCAAGGGCACTGACCTAGAGTCTAGGTTATAATAATCCTGGTTTACGCTATTTTAGGGGAACGGAATGGGACTATGCCTTATGGCAGAGAGGTCGAGCTTTGCATCCCTCTCGTTTTCTATTATCCTTGAACCAAGTGCAACTTGAATCCGCTTCAGTCCTGACGATTCTGCGTAAAGTAGTTCGCTAGTTGCCGTTTAGGAAATAACCATTAGGAAAAACCCTGATTCAGGTCGGTCCTAAATGGGAACGACCAGAATATTTTCGCTACGTGGCAGACACGGAAAGTCCTAGATCGCAAACCCCGTAACATTCCATGGGAGTGCCGGGCGGAGCTTTCTAGACCTCCTTTCCAATGGACTGCTAAGACTTCTCCTGAAGGGAACAGATGGACACGTTACAGTTGGTATCAGAGCGAACCAACAAATGATTTGTTTTTAAGAAATCTTAATAAGAAGAAGTAAAGCAAATTTGTTGTTAAAGAACATTTCCTTACTTTCGATGTGGTCTTGCAGAATTATGAAGCATGGAATAGGTTTTTAGTGTTCCGAGTCATGTTTATGACCGCAATGCATTCCCCAGATTATCAACAAAGGATCGATATGATGAACATCTTAGACCGTATTTATAATCCATCACCTTTGTACGTGGAACGGAGATGGATGGGTGACTCAAGAATCTACTACATAGCTGCCCACCGATTTGCATATCTTCGAACCAACCTAAAGAGAATCAAGTGGTTGGAAGACCTGAAGATCGTGAAGCTGTTCATTTTTGTGGAGGCTCATGTAAACTCAACTTTATATATTCAAGGTCGAAGGGTTGAACTGAACTCATATGTATACAAGGGAGTGACCCGTATAATCCCCGCCGGACAGGATCAAGGTATTGGGGTGCTATGAGAAGAATGGGTTCCAAAGGAAAGGATACCCTAATCTTTCGATAACTTACCAATTCCTGAAGATCCATGACCCAAAACCATACTATTATCCAGTTCTCGTAGATAAATGTAATACAACACTATTCTCCTCGAACTAAATGTAACAATTGCTTTGCCATCCCAAGAAATATTGTACTCCAAAAGGGCTAGACCCATATAAATGAAATAAGACTTCTTTTTATCAATGTCTGTTTTGTCTATGAGAATTGATAAAAAGTTAAGTGGCTAGATCTCTTAGTTGATAGCTAAATTGGATATGAATTATAAATCATAACGAATAGCGAGTTATAATGTTAAGAATCCTCTATACAGGCACAATCCCAGGTACAGATTCCCAGTTCGCCTCCTACATCAAGTACTGCCGTGATCCAGGAGAAGAAGTTTCTTCTCAAGCAGATTAAGCCACCAGAATTTGATAGGAAAGGTAGGACTGTCCAAGCGGATGCTGAGATTTGGATAGAGTCCATGGAAGATTACTTTGATGCAGCCGGTACTGCACCCGCCAACCAGGCTATGCTCGCCAAGCTGAAGCTCACCAGTGAAGCTAGGCTTTGGTGGAAGCAATGGTACAGAGATCAAGGGATCGTGGAAGGATCCGTTACCTAGGAAAAGATGAAGAAATCTGTGCAAGGAAGATACTTACCACCTGCGTATCGCACGCAGAAAATGAATGAGTTCTACGAGCTGAAACAGCTGGGACTCACTCTTGACGCATAGTACTCAAAATTCGTCTCACTTCTTAAGTATGCGCCTCAGATGGACATGACACAGCAAGTGTTAAAATTTTGTGCTGGTTTAAACCCACCAGTGAATACCCGTCTCGAATCTATGCGCCCAATAGATCTATAGGACACACTCATTCGAGCTGCGCTTATAATTCAGGAGGTGCAAGCTAGGCCAAGAAGTAACAAAACTTGGTCTTATAATGACCCGAATTGAGGAGCATATAGGCCTCAAATGAAGAGAGTTCAAGGTCAGAATAGGAACAAAGAAAGAAAGCAAGGACTAATAATGTCAACAACTTTGTCCCTACCCAAAGAAATGGCCAAAATCTCCGTTGTTTCCACTGCAACGAGCCCGGTCATTTCAAGAGGCAATGTCCCAAGCTTGGTGGAGGACATCGTCAAGCACCTTTCCAAGGAACTGGCCATGGCCAGGGAGCCGCTACTCGAGGTAGAGAAAGAACCGCCTGCATTGCCAATAGGGAAATGTGCGAAGAAGAAGATCCGACCATGGAAGCAGAGTTTGAAAGGGCGATAGTACATACCGCTCTTCACAAGAAAGGCCCGAATCGCCAGTTTTCGGTAATTCAGACACCATCAGAATATCAAGTTAAAGGTTTCAAAACCTTGATCGATTGTGGTAGTACACATTCCTTTATCTCACCAGCTTGTGCAAGAAGATTAGGAATAGCCATAGTAGAAGCACCTACCTTGCTTGTGGAATTAGCAAATGGTCGTGAGGTCACTTGTACCAGGCAAACTGCTAAGGTGGAATTCTTTCTGGGATGAAAAATGACTTCAGTCAAATTCAGAGTCATGAACCTAGGTATCCATGAGTGTCTACTCGGAATGGATTGGCTTAAACCTAATGATGCCCACATTCATTATGGAAAGGGCCAAATTTCCTTTCGGAACTCTGAAGGGGAATTGGTCACAACTCAAGGAGAGGCTAGAAAGCCGAAAATTCAATTGGCCAAAGCATCTCGGATTATAAAGGGAGTTAGAAAGGGACTACCTGTCTACTTGATTAAGCTCAATAAGTTAGATCAGAAGCAGGAGTCTAGTGAAGAACCTTCATGGCTAAAGGAATACATGGACGTATTTCCTGAAGAGTTGACAGAACTCCCGCCTCAAAGAGAAATGGATCATGAGATCAAGCTAGTGCCAGGAGTTGTGCCAATTGCAAAGAGGCCTTATAGGATGTCCATCCCGGAAGTAATTGAGCTGAAGGAGCAACTCAAGCAATTGCTAGATCAGGGCTACATCCGTCCTAGCAATTCACCATGGAGAGCTCGAGTACTGTTCCAAAAAAAGAAAGATGGAACGCTTCGACTGTGTATTAATTACAGAGGGTTGAATCAATCAACTGTCAATAACAAGTACCCTATTCCTAGAATAGATGAGCTTCTTGATCGTCTTCAAGGTGCGAAGATCTTCTCCAAGATTGATCTCAGGTCTGGTTACTATCAGATAAGGATCAAGGAAGAAGATATTCCAAAGACGGCTTTCAACACAAGATATGGACACTTTGAGTTCCTAGTTATATCATTCGGGCTCACGAATGCGCCTGCCACCTTCAACAGGTTAATGCAGGATATCTTTAGGCCATATCTTGATGACTTCGTACTCGTCTTCTTCGATGACACTTTAGTCTATTTCAAACAGGAAGAAGATCATGAACCCCAACTTCAGATTGTCCTTGAGACAATGAGGGCACATAAGCTCTATGCTAAGATGAAGAAGTGTGCGTTCTTCAAGCGCTATATTGAATATTTGGGATTCATCGTATCAGTGGAAGGAATCTCAGTTGACCCGACCAAAGTTAGAGATGTTCTAGAATGGCCAATACCAACAACTTTCAAAGAGAATCGCGTGGTGGGGGGACTTGCTCAAGATGCTATAACACCATATTGGGGAATATGGGAATTTTCCATAAGTTTGGGACACGTGGTCAAATCTTTGGATTTATCATAACTTGAATACTATAACTCCAAATCGAGCGCTCTATAGCTCAATAGATTCCATTTTTCAAGCACTTTCCAATGATAGGTCACATCATATGGTTTTGAGAAACTTATGGGCATGTTATTCGAGTGCCACATTTTTAGTATTCAAAAAATGGGAATTGGGAGATTCCCAAACTCACTAATATTTTGTTCTGTGCCGAACACACACAGAATGCATAAGGAGAAGCTCACTCAAGAGACAAGAAGAGAGATGGAGGCCAAAAATTTTTCTTGTTGGTTTCTTCTTCTTCTTCCACACACTTTACAATGTACACAAAGTATGGATAATATACAACATAGAGAAAAGTGGCCTACTAAGTCAAACAATGCATAACCGACTACACTAGTCGACTGGCGCTATAACTATGCCAGCTATAAATAGGTGTAACAACTTGAATATAATAAGTAATGAGTTAGTGGCCATGTGAGAGTCATAATGACCACCGACGTGCTAAGTGTAGACGTGTGGACCCATCTAACCAGGCGGTCCATCATCAATGTCCGCATGTGTTGAGCTTATCATCTCAACACTCCCCCTCAAGCTCAACTGCATCTCTGCAACTCCAAGTAAGCTTCGAAACTTTTGAAGCTTCTCTGTACCCAATGCCTTCATAAAGATGTCAGCTATCTAATCCAGTGTGCTGACATACACCAAGTCAATCTCACCTCTGCTAGTACTTTCTCTCTCACAAAGTGGTAGTGTACCTCAATATGTTTTGTCCTGGCATGGAACACAGGGTTCCTAGCCAACTGTACACTACTCATGTTGTCACAATAAATGACAACTGGACCTTCCACCTGCACATCCAAATCAGCCATTAACTTTTGTAGCCATACTACCTCACATGCTGCAACAACAGCACCTCTATACTCAGCCTCTGTACTCGACAAAGCAACTGTAGATTGCTTTTTACTGCTCCAAGCAACTACTGCACTACCAAGAGAGAACATGTATCTGCTGGTAGATCTTCTATCAGACATACTACCAGCCCAATCTGCATCTGTGTATCCAAACACCTGTACATCTGTACTTGCCTCATAGAAAAGTCCATAATGTAATGTGGACTTCACATATCTCAATATGCGTCTGACTGCATCCAAATGTGGCTTTCTAGGTACTTGCATAAACTGACTCACAAGACCAACAACGTAGCTCAAGTCTGGCCTTGTAATGGTCATGTAGATCAAACTCCCCACTATCCTCCTGAACATAGTAGGGTCTTCTATCTCATCCCCAACATCAGCACTCAACTTTACATTCTGCTCTAATGGGACTGAAAGTGGTTTGCATGTTGTCATACCATACTTGGACAACATATCCAAGCCATATTGTCTTTGGGATAGCCATATACCATCATCACATCTAATCACCTCAATGCCAAGGAAGTACCTTAGCTCACCTAAATCCTTCATCTCAAACTTCTTCTTCAAAAAGTCCTTGACTTCAGCAATCCCACTATCACTATCACCTGTAATAATCAAGTCATCCACATAGATGACTATGATGACCAAACCTGCATCTCCCTTTCTCACATAAAGTGAGTAATCAGCATCAGAAATATAGAAGCCAATATTGACAAGATACTCTCTGATCTTGTCAGACCATGCTCTAGGTGCTTTCTTGAGCCCATAGAGTGCCGCATAAGGATTCACCATCCTTGTTGAGGGTATTTAACTTCTTCTTGTGAATCATTCATAAGACTATATGACTTCCTACTTGCTGCGCAAGTCCTGCATCGTAATATACGATGAAAAAATCCGTATTAGTTTCTTTAAGCTGGACCTAGGGTATCTTTTTAAGAACCTCACGGACAAACCCTAGTTCTTTTACATTTACAAATTTATTGACCCTACAATCAGGGAAGATAGTCAAGTGTTTAAGGTATAAACATTTCTTGGTCTTTAAGTCATTCCCAAGGCATATTTCGCAGCATAGGTATTTCTAAGTTAACATTAATTCGGTTATCTTTTAGGAGGTAATATTGAGATCACCTCGACACGATTTGTTATCCTTGTGACAATTTATTTTTCAATCCTAAACTTTAATGCTTTGAGGTTAGGTAAATTCAATTAATCTTCCTTTTTCCTTGCAAATGAAACTCATGCCAAATAACAATCTTTTCCTTGCTAAGATATGCAATTAGCAATGATAACTTCCTAGAATTCAAGCAACGTAAGAAACCTTTCATGAATTTCATCTTCTACGATGATTCGTTGCATAAAGGAATAGGGGCTAATGGTGCAAGATGCAGTTTTTATACCTTCAGGATTTAGCCGAAATATACTACTACAATAGGCAAATAATCTTGCTCGTAATTCATTTCAAAGCATGATGCTATTTGAAAGAAACTATGTTTATTATATTATCATTTTTGCATGTTTAATTAAACTAAACTCCTTCACCGTAAATAACTAGGACAAAAATATATCTTATCCCAGACAATTCATCTTGCATGATTAAATTAAAACCGATATAAAACCAAGAAGGAAAAACTTGGTTTTGAGGTGAGATATCCACATGGATACCGGGAGATGACCCTCCCGCAGCTACTCCTTGGACTTTCTTAGGCGGCATCGCATTTCGAACGTGAAGGCAATTTTTACTCTTTCTTTCAGATTTCCACCGTCTCTCTTTCGAGGCAAGAAGTCGCTCAAAAGGTTGACCACGAGAAGGAATAATAAGACCTTTAGGTTCTTAGCTTCTTTGGAGAGGGAAATGTTTATAAAGCCTAAAAAGGCCCTTTAGGGTATATACACGGCAAAAAAAATTGTGCGTGAGTGTGGCTTCGCAACATACGCACCTTGAGAGATTTTTGGGCATGGGAGTGAAAGGACTTAGGGGTTTTCAAACCTAGGGGGAAAATTCGAAGGGTAACACAAGGGATTATAGCACGGGGAGAAGGTGTAAAGGAAAAAGGGTACACGGGGGTAAGGGCTTAGGGGGTGTGTTAAAAGGAGTATGGGGGGTGGAAGGGAAAAAAGGATTATGAGGGGGGGTGAAGGGTAAAAGGAATATGAGCATAGGAGGTGGGGGTTGAGGGTTTTAAAAACCCGGGGAAAAATGATGGAGTAGAAGGGTTATGGGTATAGGAAGGGGGGCTTAGAGGAGGCCCCCCTTAGAAGCTTCAAGAAGCTTCTTGAAGCTTCTATGGGGGTTTTAGGGGGCCACGTGGGGGGTTGGTGGCAGTCGTCAAAAGGCCGCCTTGGCGATGTGTAGGCGAACAGATGGCGGCAGGGTGTCTCCTTATCTTGATCTCCTCGGCGGCGAGCCAGCTCTCACTTGCCCATTGTATCGGCTCCTTCTCTCCCTCATGGCTACTGTCAGCAGCACGGCGAATCAAACCTCTCTCTCTCTCTTATGACAGGCGGGGCAGCACTTCGTCCTTCCTTCCCCTCTAAAACCCTGTGGCCCTCCCTCTTTAAATAGGGGAGGGGAGGGAATCCTCCCTCCCTTGATGTGTCCGCGTGCATGGCGAGGGGCGTGAGCAAGCTCCAACGAGGAGCTTGCTGGCTCCCTACCCCCATCGCCCTTCCATCTTGACGTGCTGTCGCGTGAGGAGGCGAATCGACGTGTTGCCGCGTGAATATATATTTGATATATATTACATTCTCTCCCCCTTAGAGGAATCGAGATGTCCTCATCTCGAGATAAACCTAGGATATTGATGGTTGAGAGTGTCTTCTTCTATCCAAGTGGTATCCTCTTCGGGATAATATTTCCACTGGACGAGGCATTCTCTCAAGGTTCTGGATCTTAACTGTCTCTCCCTAACATCCAAGATCCTATCCGGCCTTAGTTCAAGGACTCCTTGACTAGGCATTACAATTTGTTTGTCATCAAGTACATGGTTAGGGTTGGGTACATATTTTTTCAAGAGGTTGATATGGAATACATTGTGAACCTTTAGGTTCTCAGGGAGTTGCAATCTATAAGCATTGGGTCCTAGGCATTTGAGGATTTTGTACGGCCCACAATACCTTGGACTTAGCTTCTTGCAATCTCCTAGGGATAGAGAACTCTTTTTAGGTCGTACGCGAATGAAGACCATGTCTCCTTCTTCGAAGACTCTTTCTTGACACTTCAAATCTGCGTATGCCTTTTGTCTATCCTTGGCCGCTTGTATGTCTTGTCTTATTGACTTTATTTGATCATCCATGTCTTCCAACATTTGTCTTGACGCTTCAACCCTTAGGGTTGGATCAGAAAAGTTTAGAGTACTTTGACAATCATGACCATATAATGCTTGGAAAGGGGTCATCTGAATGCTTTGCTGGTAAGAAGCATTGTAGGCAAATTCTACCAAAGGCAAGTATTGAATCCACTTCTTGGGTTCTCGAGAGCAGTATGCCCTAAGCATATCCTCGATGACTTGATTTACTCTCTCTGTTTGGCCATCTGTTTGGGGATGGTAGGCAGTGCTAAAACAGAGTTGAGTCCCAATAGCTTCAAAGATAGCTCTCCAGAAGTGTGATGTGAAGAGAGAATCTCAATCACTAATAATTCTTCTGGGTAACCCATGTAGCTTGAATATCTCTTTGATAAACAACCTTGCAATGTCGGAGGCTTTATAGTTTGTCTTTGCTGGAATAAGGTATGCAACCTTCGTAAGCATGTCAACCACAACACCTTTGATTCAATCTGTCGAAGCTATTTTGTTCGGGAGTTGACCATGCAATGGAAGTTTGCTTCTTCAATAAATCCATCAGGGGTGCTGTAATCAAAACATAGTTTTTTATGAAGACCCTATACCATCCTGTCAAACCAAGGAAGCTGCATATCTCTTTGACAGATGTTGGTATTGGCCACTCAAGCACATCTCTGACCTTGGCTGGGTCCACTGAGATTCCTTCCGCTGATACTATGAATCCTAGGTATTCAATCTGACGCTTGAAGAATGCACACTTCTTCATCTTAGCATACAGCTTATGCGACCTCATTGTCTCAAGGACAATCCGAAGTTGGGGTTCATGATCTTCTTCCTGTTTAGAATAGACTAAAGTATCGTCGAAGAAGACAAGCACGAAATCATCAAGATATGGCCCAAAGATATTTTGCATTAACCTGTTGAAGGTAGCAGGTGCATTCGTAAGCCCAAATGACATAACTAGGAACTCAAAGTGCCCATATCTTGTATTGAAGGCCATCTTGGGAATATCTTCTTCCTTGATCCTTATCTGATAGTAACCTGACCTGAGATAAATCTTGAAAAATATCTTTGCCCTCTGAAGATGATCAAGAAGCTCATCTATTCTAGGGATAGGGTACTTGTTCTTGACCGTTGATTGATTCAATCCTCGGTAATCAATATATAGTCAAAGTGTCCCATCTTTCTTTTTCTGGAATAGTACTAGAGCTCCCCATGGTGAACTACTAGGACGGATGTAGCCCTGATCTAGTAGTTGCTTGAGTTGTTCCTTCAGCTCAATTGCGTCTGATATGGACATTCTATAAGGTCTTTTTGCAATTGGCGCAGCTCCTGGTACTAACCTAATCTCATGATCCACTTCTCTTTGAGGCGGAAGTTCAGTCAACTCTTCAGGGAATACGTCCGCGTATTCCTTTAGTCAAGAAGGTCCTTCATTAGAATCTTGCTTCTGATCTAACTTGTTGAGAACACCATATTGGGGAGAGATACTTTGGCCAATTGGATTCTCGGCACTCTGGCCTCACCTTGAGTTGTGACTAATTCCCTTTCAGAGTTTCGAAAGGAAACTTGACCCTTTCCACAATGAATGTGGGCATCATTAGGCTTAAGCCAATCCATTCCGAGTAGACACTCATGGATACCTAAATTCATGACTCTGAATTTGACCGAAGTCTTCTTTCCTCCCAGAAAGAATTCCACCTTAGCAGTTTGCCTAGTACAAGTAACCTCACGACCATTTGCCAATTCCACAAGCAGAGTAGGTGCTTCTACTGTGGCTATTCCTAATCTTTTTGCACATGTTGGTGAGATGAAGGAATGTGCACTGCCACAATCAATCAAGGTCTTGAAACTTTTACCTTGATAGTCCGACGGTGTCTGAATCACCGAGAACTGGCGATTCGGCCCTTTCTTGTGAAGAGCGGCATGGACTGTCGCCCTTTCAAACTCTGCTTCCATGGTCGGATCTTCTTCTTCTTCTTCTTCTTCTTCTTCTTCTTACATTTGTCTATTGGCAATGCAGGCGGTTCTTTCTCTGCCTCAGGAAGCGGCTCCTTGACCATGGCTCATTCCTTGGAAAGGTGCTTGGCGATGTCCTCCACCGAGCTTGGGACATTGCCTCTTGAAGTGACCGAGCTCATTGTAGTGGAAACAATGGAGGTTTCGGCCATTACTTTGAGTAGGAACAAAGTTGTTGATGTTGCTCATCCTTGCTTTCTTTTTTTGTCCCTGATTATGACCTTGAACTCTCTTTATTTGAGGTCTGAATGCTCCTCTGTTCGGGTTATTATAAGACCAAGCTTTGTTACCCCTTGGTTTAGCCTGCACCTCGTGAATTATAGGTGCCACTCGAATGAGTGCATCCTGAAGATCCGATGGATGCATAGATTCGAGACAGGTATTTACTGGTGGATTTAAACCAGCACAAAATTTGGACACCTGTTGTGTCATGTCCATCTGCGGCGCATACTTAAGAAGTGAGACAAATTTGGAACAATATGCGTCAAGAGTGAGTCCCAGCTGTTTTAGCTTGTAGAACTCATTCATTTTCTACGTGCGATATGTAGGTGGTAGGTATCTTCCTTACACGGCTTTCTTAAGCTTCTCCCAGGTAACGGATCCCTCCGCAATCCCTTGATCCCTGCACCATTGCTTCCACCAAAGCCTGGCTTTGCCGGTGAGCTTTATCTTGGCGAGCATAGCTTGATTGGCGGGTGTAGTACCGGCTGCTTCAAAGTAATCCTCCATGGATTCAATCCAAATTTCAGCATTAGCTTGGACGAATCTGCCTCTCCCGTCAAACTCAGGCGGCTTAATCTGCTTGAGAAGGAACTTCTTCTCCTAGATTACATCAGTATTTGATGCAGGAGGCAAACTAGAAACCTGTACCTAGGGTTGTGCCTGGATAAAGGTTTCTTAACGTTATTATACGATAATCGTTATTGATTTATATTACATCTTTAATTCAGCTTATCATGTAAACAATGTAGCTACTTAACTTTTTATCAACTCTTATGCACAATCAGACATTGATAAAAAGAAATCTTTATTTGTATTTATATGGCCATAGCCCTTTTGAATACAACATTTCTTGCGATGATAAGCCAACTATTACATTTAGTTTGGGGAGAACAATGTTGTATTAAATTTATCTACAAGAACTGTATAATAGTATGGTTTCGGGCCATGGATCTTCAGGAATCGGTAAGTCATTGGAAGTTCAAGATATCCTTTCCGTTGGAATCCATACTTCTCATGGCATCCCAACACTTTATTCCTGTCAGCGGGATTACACAGGTTACTTCCTCATATACATATGAGTTCATCTCAACCCTCCGACCTCGAATATGTAAAGTTGAGTTTACCTGAGCTTCTACAAAAATGAACAGCTTCACGACTTTCAGGTCTTCCAACCACTTGATCCTCTTTAGGTTGGTTTGTAGATAAGTAAACTGGTGGGTGGCTATATAGTAGATTCCTGAAGCACCCATCCATCTTCGTTCCATTTACAAGGGTGATGGATTATAGATTTGCTCCAGGATGTTCATCATCTCAACTCTTTGTCGATAATGCGGAGAATGCATTGCGGTCATGAACATGACTCAAAATACCAAGAACTTATTCCATGCTTCGTAATTCTGCAAGATAGCATTGAAGGTAAGGAAATGTTTGGACAGCAACATTTGCTTTACCTCAACTTATTAAGATTTTATAAAAACAATTCCGTTGTTGGTCGGCTCTGATACCAACTGTAACGTGTCCACCTGTATTTTCCAGGACACGTCTTAGCAGTCCATCGGAAAGGATGTCTAGGAAGCTTCGCCCGGCACTCCCATGGAATGTTATGGAGTTAGCCATCTAGGGCTTTCCGTGTCTTCCACATAGCAGAAGTATTCCGACCGTTCCCACTTAGGATCGACCTGAATTAGGGTTTTCTTGATTGGTCATTTCCTAACAGCAACTAGCGTCGGACCCAAGTGAACTACTTTACGCAGAAACACCAGGTCCGAAGCGGATTCACACTGCACTTGGTTCAAGGAGAATGGGAAATGAGAGGGATGCAAAGCTCAACCTCTCTGCCATAAGGCATAGTCCCATTCTGTTCCCCTAAAACAACGTAAATCGGGTTCACTCTTAACTCTAGGTCAACGCTTTAGTTGTTCGTGTTCTTTCACGATCCTCCTGCTATCCATCATGATTTGAGAAAAGTTCTCGGCCAACCGGGACCACCATCCGTAGTTATTTAATTACCTAACACATTAGTTGGACATGTAACAACCAGCTTCTTTAATTAACCTATTAGGCACTGGTTCTTTCACGTAATCTTATCACTTGACATAGAAAAATAATATCAGACAAGTTTCTTATTAATAAGTTATCATATTTATCTTTGAAATACAAAGATTCCAGCCCGTAGGTTTATCCACAATCCGCTCGAAGGCTATCCAGCAATCCACAGGGATCACTAATCCAAGTTTTTGCCCGTGAACTAGTATGCGGGCCTCGAGATCCAATCCCGAATAACGTTAGCCTCTTATGCAGGACCTGGAAGGCGAGGGATTTATGGCTAGACCCCCCTGGCACCCAAGCTTCCTCTTGCTCCAAGTAGCGCTCAACGGAGAGACCTCTCGCGGCAGGTTCGGTCCACTTTCCCGGCGCGGTCAACAACCCCATTGGTTAGGGTCAGGCAAGCAGTATTTCTAATAATTAACCTTGCATGATTGAATTACAATGATATCAAATAAAAATTAAGAACGAAAACCTGGGTTTGGGGTGAGATATCCACATGGATATTGAGAGATGACCCTCTCACGGCTACACCTTGGACTTTCTTAGGAGGCATTGCAATTGTAGTCTTTCAGACGTGGAAGGAGCTTTACACTCCTCTTTGGAATTCCACCGTCGCTCCCTTGCACCGTCCGTCGAAGTAATTTTAGAAGGCTCCCTCCTTGAAGTAGGGAATTCGAAAGGGGTGTTTCAGAATCCTTCACGACTAAGACCCATTGAAGCCATGGGGAAGGCTTAATGGCCTTTGAAAACTCTCACGAACGGGGAATGGAAAAGAACAAGGTGCGGGGGAGAACTCCAAGGGAATATAGTAACCGTAAAGGTTATAAGTAAGGTCGAAGGACCCTTAGGTCAAACTTGGAGGAAAGGGGTTTCAATACGCCACAAGGGGAGGGGCTAGGGAAGGTTTAAACACGGAGGAAAGAGGGGTGGTTCCAAAGCCAAGGGATAGGGGTTTAAGGGATTAACACGGGGGGTGTGGTTTCAGGATGCCCAAGGAAAGGGTTTAAGGGTTAATACACAGGGGGTGTGGTTCCAAGGAAAAGTGGGCTTGAGGATTTATAAAATACGAAAAAGGGGGCTTAAGGAAAGGGGGCTAAGTGACTTTTAACAGCACGGGGGGGGAGTAATAATAGGACCTCTAAGCCCACTCTTTATTGGGGAAAAAGGGGCTTATGATCCTTTAAACACGAGAGGGGGTTTCAAAAAACATAAGAAGGGGGCCTTGGGGGTTTTTAGGACACGGGGGTAATAATAAGGCTTTTGAAAGACACAACAAGGGGTGAAAGGCCCTTAAGAGGATTGAAACCAGGGTTAATAAAAAGGTATAGGAAGGGGAGTTAAGGAGGCCCCCCCTTGGAAGCTTCTGAGCTTCCAGAATTTCCACGTTAGGAGAGGGGTGAGTAAGGCCGTCAGTCGTCGATGGCTGCGTAAATGGAGGCGGCTCCTCCATCCTTCCCTTCTACAACAGGACAGCGCAATCAGACGGCAGCGGCCGCCGTCAGTCAGATGACTTCCCCCCTTCTTGCCTTACGGTAGCACGGCATCTTGAATCTTTGCTTCCCTCACAGAGCCTTATCCTCCCACTCTCTTGAATTTCGATCACCTTCCCCCCTAGCGGCAGCAACGCAGGGTTTAAATCGGGGAGGGGAGGGGGATCCTCCCTCTCCTATGCATCAGGCAGCATGGATGTGTCCCTCTACGAGCTCCACTGAGGAGCTTCTGCAGCCTTACTATTCCCCTCCCCCTCCAGCACGACTGTCGGCTGGGGGGGATAAGTGTTGAAGAAAAGAAAAAAGAAATTTTGCATTATCCCCAAAGAAATTACTAACAATTGCCATATCATTATCTCCCTTTTTTTATAAGGGGTAGTTCACACGAGGAATGAGATTTAGAACTTTACAGATACATCGCATAGATCTTGCAGTTCCTTGTATCTTTTAGGGAAAAGTACTTGCTAATTTAGAAGGAAGTATTTGCATCTTTAAAAGGGATGATCGTCTCTAATTGTGGGTTAGTTAAATAAACTAAGTCATTCACGTATAGTTGAGTTGCTCACATGAAAATCATAAAGGTACGATTAGATTGCATATGAGGATCACCTCAAAGTGCTAGGTAGAGTTAAGTTACGTTAAAATTCTGCCTAGTATCACACTTGGGATGCTGATTTAAGACTTTTGATCCCAAAGATCCTACCCACATTCTCGAAAATGTTAGGTGTATCTAAACATCCATGCAACTCACCCTAAGGATCAATTGACCAAATACTAAACCTCCGTATGAATTTAGGATCCCTAGGGCCAAAGCGTTATCGGCCTAGTAGGGTTAGGGTTGGATTGGGTCAATAGGACTCCCAAACCCTATACCTTGGTCAAAGGTATTCTTGACCAAGGAATACCGTGTGATGGGAGAAATAATCCTACAAGTTAGGTGCGACACTTATCTCGTGCAACAAGTTGCAATGTTGCATGTTTTTGTGTCTAAATCAAAATAGTATTGCCACTCCTTAGAACAAGGTTGGCGAGTTCTAAGTACAAGTCTAATTTTCTAGAGGATGAATAGTCATCCTACTACATCACCCATCCTTGGGCTGATTTGCCAAGTTAGGGGAGTTACGAATTTGCCAAGAAAGTAGTTAACCAACCAAGTTAGGCCGACGAGGTTGCCCAGGATTTATTGACCTTAATATAAGGAAACCTAAGGTATTGACAATTTGGGTCAACATGGTATAAACCCTAACCCAAGGATAAAGGGTCAACAAGAAACACAGCTTATGAAACCCTTGGGATCTTGCCAAGTCGCGATTGATCTCGGATCGAATGCTGGATGTATCCGGAGAGAAGGATTTACACCTTAGCAGTTGGCCGTACAAACGACCACTGGAATGCTCGTGATTGTACACCTAGGAGCACTGTTTGTACTTCTTTGATCAAGGAACTAATGCTGGAAAAATAACTAATGCTTTAGGTTGAAAGCCTAGAGGGAGAGGCAGTATCAGTTACCTTCGACTGTCTGCCTGACCCTATCCAAGGGGGATGTTAGCCGCACCGGGTACGTGGACTGAATCCACCGCAAGAGGTCTCTCTGTGGATGCTACTTGGAGCAGGAGGACGCTTGGGTGCCAGTGGGGGCCAGTGGTCGTAAATCCCTTGCCTCCAGATCCTGCACAAGAGGTCGACGTGACTCAAGATGGGATCTCCAGGCCCGCATACTAGTTAACGGGCGGAACTTGGAATAGCGATCCGTGAGGATTGCTGGAATAGCCTTCGGGCGGATTATATGATGTATTCCAAAGACTGATAAATAAATATCAAATGTTGAAAAGGAACTTGCTTGACATTGTTTTTCTATGTCACTGCCTAAGTTACGTGAAGGAACTAGTGTTTAATTGATTAATTAAGGAAGTTGATTTTGCTTGTCAAACTAAACGTGGTAGGTAATTAGATAACTAAAGCAACCTGAGGAAAGTGCGGTGGATGTGACCTTGGGTCTATCCTACGGAAGGGTGGTCCCAGTTGGCCGAGAACTTTTCTCAAATAATTTGACAACGATGTAATAATGACCTAGAATCATTAGAGCTAGAATCCCGATTTATGCTATTTTAGGGGAACGGAATGGGACTATGCCTTACGGGCAAAGACGGCGAGCTTCACATCCCTCTCATTTCCCATTCTGAACCAAGTGCAGTATAAATCCACTTCAACCCTGATGTTGCTGCATAAGTAGTTCTTCTGGGGTTCGACACTAGCTACCATTCTAGGAACTTGACCATTAGAAAAACCCTGATTTAGGTCGGTACTAAGTGAGAACGATTGAAATGCTTTCGCTTTGTGGCAGACTCGAGAAGACCTAGATCGCAAATCCCATGGCATTCCTTGGGAGTGCCGGGTGGCGCTTTCTAGACTCTCTTACCGATGGGCTGCTAAGATGTGTCCTGCAAGTGGATAGTGGGACACGTTACAGTTAGTATCAGAGTGAACCAATGAGATCTAATATTTACAAGGGAACTTAATGAGGGGAAGTAGAGCAACGTTGTTAAGAACATTTTCTTACTTATTTTCGATGCTGGCCTGCAGAGTCGCGAACCATGGAACAAATTCTTGGTGTTCCAGGTTATGGTTATGATTGCAATGCGTCCTTCGGATTATCGACGGAGGCTAGATATGATGAATATCCTAGACCGCATCTACAATCCTTCACCCCTGTAAGTGGAAGGGAGATGGACGGGTGATTTAGGAATTTATTACATAGCTGCCCAACTTGCGTACCTTCGAACCAACTTGAAGAGAATCAAGTGGATGGAGGACTTAAAGATCGTGAAGCTGTTCATCTTTGTCGAGGCTCATGCAAACGCAACCCTACATGTCAGAGGTCGAAAGGTCAAGCAGAACAAGTATGTGTACGAGCAAGTGACTCGAATAATCCTTGCCGACAGAATCAAGGTGTTGGGACGTTATGAGAAGAACGGGTATTAAAGGAAGGGATACCCAAGCTTCCTATGACCTATCGATTCCTGGAAAATCCATGACCCCAATCTATATTATTACTCAGTTCCCGTAGACGAATGTAACACAATCTTATTCTCCCCAATTTGATGTGCCAATCAACTTGTTCTACCTTCCCAAAAATAATTGTACTTGAAAGGGCTATGCCCATATGAATGAAATAGACTTTTTATCAATGACAGTCATGGATATAAGTGTTGGTAAAGGAGTTAAGTGATTAGGTCACTTGGCTAAAAGCTGAACTGGGCATGTTAATGTAATGTGAGAAACGCTTAGCAAGTTTTTAACGTAAAGAGCCTTATTGCCCAGGTGCAACCTCAAGTGCAAATTCCTATTCCAACCCCTACACCAAGTACAGCCGTAATTCAGGAGAAGAAGTTTCTTCTCAAACAAACCAAGCCACCAGAATTCGATGGTAAGGGAAGGACTGTCCAAACTGATGCCGAGGTCTGGATCAAATCCATGGAGAATTATTTCGAAGCAGCAGGTACTGCACCCGCTAACCAAGCTATCCTCGCCAAATTGAAGCTTATCGGCGAAGCAAGACTTTGGTGGAAGAAATGGTGCAAAGACCAAGGGATCTCAGAAGGGTCAGTTACTTGGGAGAAGCTTAAAAGAGCTATGCGAGGGAGATATCTACCACCTGCTTACCACACACAGAAGATGAACGAATTTTATGAACTCCCGCATCTGCCACGTAGCGGAAGTATCCTGGCCGTTCCCACTTAGGATCGACTGGAATTAGGGTTTTCCTGACTGGTCATTAACTAACAACAACTAGCGTCGGACCCGAGCGAACTACTTTACGCAGAAACGCCAGGTCCGAAGCGGATTCACACTGCACTTGGTTCAAGGAGAATGAGAAATGAGAGGGATGCAAAGCTCAACCTCTCTGCCATAAGGCATAGTCCCATTCCGTTCCCCTAAAACAGCGTAAATCGGGTAAGACATAACTCTAGGTCATTGCTTCCGTTATTCGTTTTCTTTGACGATCATCCTGTTGTTCTTTGAGAAAAGTTCCCGGCTAACCGGCCAGAGCCCCCCCTGGTACCCAAGCATCCTCCTGCTCCAAGTAGAGCTCAATGGAGAGACCTCTCGCGGTGGGTTCGGTCCACGTTCCCGGCGCGGTCAACAACCCCCTTCGTTAGGGTAGGCAGTCGGGGGTAACTGAAACTGCCTCTCCCTTCAAGCCTTTAACCTGAAGTATAGGTATTCATTTAATTTGTAATTCATAATTCAAATAGTGCTCTAAAATCTCTAGCAAACACAAACATTTTCAGTAAACAACCGTGTTGTTTGGCAAACTGCTAAGGAATTATTCTTTCCTTTTGAGTGTATCAGCACTCGTTCCCAAGGTGTCTTGTAACTTGGCGAGATCCTTTATAGTCCGGATTAGGGCGTACCTTATTAACCCAACTTGGTCAACCCTAAAGTTCATTAGATACTTTAGTTTTGGGTTTATAACTTTCCTTATTTAGAAGGATATTCACAAATACGTCCTTTTTCAAGATAACTTGCGTAAGGATCTACCATCCTTGTTGAGGTTATTTACCCTTTGGTCTTGTGAACCAGTCACAAGACTACATGACTTCAAACTTGCTGCGCACGTTCTACGTTGAAATAATCCGTTTAGGTTTCTTTAAGCTGATGTATGTCGAACCTAGGCTTTCTTTTTAAGAATCTCAGGGACAACCCTAGTTCTTTATCTTTGCAAATTTATTGACCCTACAATAAGGAAAGTAGTCAAGTGCTTAGGGTATGAATGTTTCTTTGGTCTTTAGGCATATTTTTCTCTTCAGCATGGTATTTCTATGTTTAGATTGGTCTGGTTATCTTTTGGAAGGTAATATTGATCGCCTTGTCACGGTTTTGCTATCCTTGTGACAATTTACTTTTCATTCAATACACTTCAATTTAATCTTCCTTTTTCCTTGCAAACGAACTCATGCCAAATAACAATCATTTCCCTTGCTAAGATGTGCAATTAGCAATGATAACTTCCTAGTAATTTGAGCAACGAAAGAAACCTTTCATGAATTTAATCATTTACAATGATTCGTTGCAAAAAGGAATAGGACTAATGGTGCAAGATACAATTTCTATACCTTTAGGATTTAACTGAAATATACTACTATAGTAAATAGATAATCTTGCTCGTAATTTATAATGCATGATGCTATTCGAAGGAAACTAAGTTCTATACATTAACATTCATTCAAATAAGCTAAACTCCTTCATTACAAATAACTCTAACAATCAGCTTCTTTAATTAAACCATTAAGCACTGGTTCCTTCACGTAATCTTATCACGTGACATAGAAAAACTGTAACGTGTCCACTAGAATCCTCTAGGACACGTCTTGGTAGTCCATCGGAAAGGCTGTCTAGAGAACTCCACCCGGCACTCCCATGGAATGTTACGGGTTTTGCAATCTAGGTCTCCCCGCGTCTGCCACGTAGCGGAAGTGTCCTGGCCGTTCCCACCTAGGATCGACCGGAATTAAGGTTTTTCATGTTTGGTTGTTAACTAGCAGCAACTAGCGTCAGACCCGAGCGAACTACTTTACGCAGAAACGCCAGGTCCGAAGCGGATTCATGCTGCACTTGGTTCAAGGAGAATGGGAAACGAGAGGGATGCAAGGCTCGACCTCTCTGCCATAAGGCATAGTCCCATTCCGTTCCCCTAAAACAGTGTGAATCGGGTAATAGGTAATTCTAAGTCATCGTTCTCGTTATTTGTTTCGGCGATGATGATCATCCCTCTGTTCGTCGAAGATTTTGAGAAAAGTTCCCGGCTAACCGGGACCACCCATCCATAGGACGGACCCATGGTCCATCCTCCGCACTTTCCTCGGTATGTTTTAGTTATGTAATTACCTACCACATTAATTTGACATATATCAAACAGCTTCTTTGATTAACCCTGTTAAGCACTGGTTCCTTCACGTAATCTTATCATAGGACATAAAGAAAACAATGTCAAACAACTTCTTTATTATCATTTTATCCTTTTATCTTTGAAATACAAGGAGTTCCGCCTGTAGGCTTGTCCATAATCCGCCCGAAGGCTATCCAGTAATCCGCTAGGGATCACTATTCCAAGCTTCTGCCCGTAGACTAGTATGCGGGCCTCGAGATCCAATCCCGAGTCACGTTAGCCTCTTGTGCAGGACCCGGAAGGCGAGGGATTTACGGCCAGAGCCCCCCCTGGCACCCAAGCGTCCTCCTGCTCCAAGTAGAGCTCAACGGAAAGATCTCACACAGCGGGTTCGGTCCACGTTCCCGGCGCGGTCAACAACCCCCTTGGTTAGGGTCAGGCAGGCAGTCGGGGGTAATTGAGCTGCCACTCCCTTCAGGCCTTCAACCTGAAGCATTTATATATCTTTCATCCTTTAGTTCCTTGAACAAACAATGCAAACAGTGCCTTCTAAATTGTTACAAGCACAATCAATTCCCGTGGACGTTTAGCTGGCAAACTGTTAAGGAGTGACTCCTTCTCTCCGAATGCATCCCGCATTCGATCCGGAATCAATTGCAACATGGCAAGATTCCTATCGTCTTTGGGTTAGGGTCATACCCTGTCAATACTTTTAGGTTTTTTTAATGGTAGATTCCGGCGACCATGTCGCTTTAGTTTATTGACTAATCATTTGCGTCCAAGCAAATACCTAGCTTCCCCTTAACTTGGCAAATTTTCCCTAATGAGGATAGAGCAAGAGGATGACTACCCTTTCCCCTTGCAAGTTAAACTTGCGCAAGAACTTGCCAACCTTATTCCAAGGAATGGCAAAACTTCTTACGATCAACCCGCAAGGCTAAGTGACGTTGCAACTTATTGCACAAGTGTTGCCTCCATTCCAAGAGATCATTTCGCCTAATGAATGGCGTATTCAGGTCACGGAATTAACTTCAGACGAGAAGGAGGGTTTAGGGTGTCTTTTTACCCACCCCATCCTTAATTTCACTAAATCGACAATGTTTAGTCCTAGGGTTCCAACTCAATTCGAGTTTCATCATTTTAAACGCTTGGTCCTTAAGGTAGGAATCCTAGATTATTGTTTACATGAGTATCCAATTAGCTTAACATTTTGGGAATATGGTTAGGACTATTGGGTTTGAAGGTTCCCATTTAGCGATAATGGGAAAACTTGGCCGAATCCTTAATGTGCTAACCCCTAGTTAGTGTTTGGGGTATCTATCGTTTTGACTGATTCATGCGAATACGAAATCCTTTGTGGCTAGGTGATTTGGGTAATTCACTATGCTTGTCTCGCGACAAGGATGAATCCTTCCTAGAGATAATAAACTAGATCTAAAGAAGAAAAATGGCCTCGACTACCACAATACATGTAAACATGCGACTCACTCTATTATTGGTAAGTAAAAAACACATGATAAGTTGGATACCAACTTTCTTAGGACCTACTAGGCCTTACTTCAAATAATCATGTCTACTACCTTGTTATCTACACCTTAGAATCTCAGGCTTTGTTTAAATCCTGCAACCTTTCCTATGGCAACACTTGATGAATGAATTTTTATGCACGATGAAAGTGCAACATGCAACCTTTACATAACTACAACGTAGTTAAATGAGATTATTGTAAAGTTAGTGTTGGTATATCCTTTCTTGCAAGCACATGCCACATGCCAATCCCTAGATTCAATTTTTGATAAGCCATCATTACTTTTCGGATAACCTCCTACGGGTGTTAACAACTTTTCCCCATGAACCATTACAATAAAGATTTTTCCTAAACTGCGACATAAGCTTATTCTTTCCATGTCTAGTCAACAATACGCTTAATAACTTCAGCCTTATAATGATAGGCGGTAGGTGTTCTAGGCTCGTCACTTTGAAATGCATGATAAGACAACATAATACTAAGGTCGTAAGATGGATAGACAACTCACGTTCATCATATTGAAAATGTTAATAACTCCATTTCATGTCACGAGATAATAGACAAATTTTCCTCAATTTCCTTTTTATTCGGCTTGATAAATTTGAACATGCATAGGTGCTTTCTATCCGTAAGAGTTATCATACCTAATGCATTACTTTCACGTAGAATCGAAATCATAAAAACCTGGGTCTGTGGGCTCGGGGAGATATCCACTTGAATGCTTGGAGATGAACCTCCCGCAGGCGCGCCTTGCAGCTTCTTGGGAGCCATAGTAGTCGTGGTTACGGCCTCCGCAGATTCCCTCTATCCTTTACCCATTCTTTTCGAGACGACTAGGAGGTCGATACCTTCTCCTCGCTTGGGAATAGGAGTTTCCCTAGCCCGGATTTAAAACCGAGAAGCCGCATAGGATCAAGGCCTATGTCGTTAAACCTTAGAAGCTTCTTAAAAAAGCTTCTGGGCAGCAGCGACGACGAGAAGGGGGTCCCAATGATTGGGAAGGAGGCCGTGATCAAGGCGAGGGTGGGCGGCGGCCTGGGCCTTTCAGCAAGGCGGCGGAGCTCCTGGATGCGGCAGCGGATGGTGACCACGGCAGCCCTTGGCGGCGTTTGTCAATACGGCAGCTCCCTCCTCCTCCAATCCCACCAGCATGGCAGCCTTTCCCTCACACAGCACGGTCGCCCTTCATTCCAAGCTCATAATGGATGTTTTTATAGGCATGGGGGGGGAGAGAAGGCCTCCACACACGTGGCCCCTTGCATGGGTTTCCCCCCTCCCATGCAGGCCACGACTCCTCCATGGCCCATCCCCCCACACTCCCTCTTCTCCAGCCATGCATCGGCTGGGGAAAAGGGATTAAAGTAAAAAAATTGCTTTAATAATAACTATTTTGCCCCTCCCAAGAGGGTGTTTACGCGGGAATTTCGGTTTTGAACCCTCGGCTCGCTTTTGCCAATGCGAATGGTCTCGATTTCTCACATGCAGGCTACACATTATACTGCCGGTAAATCCAATATGTGGGATAACCTTTGTACAAAGTTTACGCAGTGTGCGGAAAGTCAATGTTCACGGGCGGAAATATTACATTCTCTCCCCCTTAGAAGAATCGAGATGTCCTCATCTCGAGATAAACTGGGGATATTGATGATTGAGAGAGCTTTCATCCATCCAGGTAGCATCCTCTTCGGGGTAATCTTTCCACTGGACAAGGCATTCTTTCAAGGTTCTAGATCTCAATTGTCTCTCCCTGACATCTAAAATCTTTTCCGGTCTTAGTTCAAGGACTCCTTGACTAGGCATTACAACTTGTTGGTCATCAAGTACATGATTTGGGTTGGGTACATATTTTTTTAAGAGACTAATATGGAATACATTGTGAACTTTTAGGTTATCCGGAAGTTGCAATTTATAAGCATTGGGTCCCAGACATTTGAGGATTTTATACGGACCACAATACCTTGGACTTAGCTTCTTGCATTCACCTAGAGATAGAGAACTCTTTTTCGGCCGTACACGAATGAAGACCATGTCTCCTTCTCCGAAGACCCTCTCTTGGCGTTTCAAATCCGCATATGCCTTTTGTCTGTCTTTGGCTGCTTGTATGTCTTGTCTTATTGACCTTATTTGGTCATCCATGTCCTCCAACATTTGTCTTGAAGCTTCCACCCTTAGGGTAGGATCAGAAAAGTTTAGGGGACTTCGACAATCATGACCATACAATGCCTGGAAAGGGGTCATTTGAATGCTTTGCTGGTAAGAAGCATTGTAAGCAAATTCTACTAACGGCAAGTATTGAATCCATCTCTTCGGCTCTCGACAGCAGTAAGCCCTAAGCATATCCTCAATGATTTGATTTACTCGCTCTGTTTGTCCATCCGTTTGGGGATGGTAGGCAGTGCTAAAACAGAGTTGAGTTCTAATAGCTTCAAAGATAGCTCTCCAGAAGTGTGAAGTGAAGAGAGAGTCTCAATCGCTAACGATCCTTCTAGGTAGCCCATGTAGCTTGAATATCTCTTTGATAAACACTCTTGCAATGTCGGAGGCTTTATAGTTTGTCTTTACTGGAATCAGGTATGCAATCTTGGTAAGCATGTCAACTACAACCATAATGGAGTTGTATCCTCCTTGGACTTGGGGTAAGCCCACCACAAAATCCATACTGATGAATTCCCATTTCATTTGGGGAATGTCAAGTGGTTGCAATTTCCCTGGCATCATGACATGTTCAGCCTTGATACGTTGGCAAGACAAACATTCAGTGACATATTTGAGAACGTCACCTTTGAGCTTCACCCAGTGGTAGCTCTTCCTAACTGCATTAAGAGTTTTTGCATAGCCAGGATGTCTTGCGAAAGGGGAATCATGAGCTTCCCATAATATCTTCTGCTTAAGTGACTGGCTTGTTGGTATACATAGCCTTGTTCTGTAATAGACAAGTCCATTATCAATGGAAAATTCCCGATACTTAGCTTGTGACTTCAAACTCTGCTCCTTGGTAGCTATTTCTTTTATCATGGTTTGGTAGGCCAAATCATGGCATGCTTCCTCTCTAGCTAGTTCCAGTATAGGGTTGCTTGGCATAGATACCTTTGTAGCCAGAGATCTGGCCGTTGATGGATTCTGCAAGATTAGGGAGTTTAGGAATGCCTTGCGACTGAGTGCATCGGCAACTACATTCTCTTTCCCTGGACGATACTTGATTTCAAAATCATACTCCTCCAATACTTCAATCCATCGACGTTGCCTCATGTTGAGCTCGTTCTGGGTAAAAATCCATTTGAGACTCTTATGATCGGTTACTAGAGTAAACTTGTTACCCAACAGGTAGTGTCTCCAAAGCTTTAGAGCATGGATGACAGCTAATAACTCCAGATCATGTGTGGCATAATTCTTTTCATGACTCTTCAATTTCCTTGAAGAATATGCTACTGGATGACCTTCCTGCATAAGTACACACCCCAAGGCAAGAATGCTGGCATCAGTTACTACCTCGAACTCCTTATTGAGGTCAGGAAGTTTCAGAATAGGTGCTGATACCAAACATTGCTTCAATTGGTCGAAGCTATTTTGCTCGGGAGTTGACCATGTAATAGAAGTCTGCTTCTTTAGTAAGTCGGTAAGAGGTGCTGCAATCAAAGCATAGTTTTTGATAAAGACCCTATACCATCCTGTCAAGCCAAGAAAACTACGAATCTCTTTGACGGATACTGGTATTGGCCATTCAAGCACATCTCTGACTTTGGCTGGATCTACTGATATTCCTTCTGATGATACTATGAATCCTAGATATTCGATCTGACGTTTGAAAAATGCACACTTCTTCATTTTTGCATATAGCTTATGAGACCTCATTGTCTCAAGGACAATCCGAAGTTGAGGTTCATGATCTTCTTCCTATTTAGAATAAACTAAAGTGTCATCGAAGAAGACAAGCACGAAGTCATCAAGATATGGTCTAAAAATATCCTGCATTAATCTATTGAAGGTGGCAGGTGCATTTGTAAGCCCGAATGACATAACCAAGAATTCAAAGTGCCCATATCTTGTATTGAAGGCCTTTTTGGAATATCTTCATCCTTGATCCTGATTTGATAGTAACCTGACCTGAGATCAATTTTGGAGAAGATCTTTGCACCTTGAAGGCGATCAAGAAGCTCATCTATTCTAGGAATATGATACTTGTTCTTGATTGTTGATTGATTCAACCCACGGTAATCAATACATAGTCGAAGTGTCCCATCTTTCTTTTTCTGGAATAGAACTGGAGCTCCCCATGGTGAGTTGCTGGGCCGGATGTAACCCTAGTTTAACAATTGCTTGAGTTGTTCCTTCAACTCAATAGCTTCCGGAATGGACATTCTATAAGGTCTCTTTGCAATTGGCGCAGCTCCAGGTATTAGCCTTATTTCATGATCAACTTCTCTTGGAGGTGGAAGTTCAGTTAATTCCTCAGGGAATACGTCAGCATATTCCTTTAGCCAAGAGGGTCCCTCATGAGACTCTTGCTTTTGATCTAACTTGTTGAGTTTGATCAAGTAAACAGGTAACCCTTTCCTAACCCCTTTTATGATCCGCGATACTTTGGCTAACTGGATTCTTGGCACTCCTGCTTCACCTTGAGTTGTAACAAACTCTCTTCCAAAGTTTCGAAAAGAAACTTGACCCTTTCCACAGTGGATGTGGGCGTCATTAGGCTTAAGCCAATCCATCCCGAGTAGACACTCATGGATACCTAAATTCATGACTCTGAATTTGACTGAGGTTTTCTTTCCTCCCAGATAGAACTCCTCCTTAGCAGTTTGCCTAGTACAAGTTACCTCACGACCGTTTGCCAATTCCACAAGTAGGGTAGGTGCTTCTACTGTGGCTATTTCTAATCTCTTAGCACACACTAGTGAGATAAAGGAATGTGTACTGCCACAATCAATCAAGGTTTTGAAACCTTTACCTTGATAGTCCGACGGTGTTTGAATCACCGAGAACTGGCGATTCGGCCCCTTCTTGTGTAAAGCGGCATGGACTGTCGCTCTTTCGAATTCCGCTTCCATAGTCGGATCTTCCCCTTCTTCTGCATCACATCTTTGCCTATTGATAATGCAGGCAGCTCTTCCTCTTCCACGGGTGGCGGCTCCCTGACCGCGGCCTGTACCTTGACAGTATCCCTCGCTGAGCTTGGGACATTGCCTTTTGAAGTGACCGAGTTCGTTGCAGTGGAAACATCGGAGGTTTCGGCCATTACTGTGAGTAGGAACAAAGTTGTTGACGTTATTTGTCCTTGCTTTCTTCCTTTGTCCCCGATTGTGGCCTTGAACTCTCTTAACTTGGGGTCTGAATGCTCCTCTGTTCGAGTCGCTATAAGACCAATTCTTAATACCCCTTGGTTTAGCTTGCACTTCCTGAATTATAGGTGCCGCTCGAATGAGTGCATCCTGAAGGTCTGATGGTCGCATAGATTCGAGACGGGTATTTACAGGTGGATTTAAGCCTGCGCAAAATTTGGACACCTGCTGTGTCGTGTCCATTTGTGGCGCATACTTTAAGAGTGAGACAAACTTAGAGTAGTATGCGTCAAGGGTGAGTCCTAACTGTTTTAGCTCATAGAACTCATTCATTTTCTGTGTACGATATGCAGGTGGCAAATATCTCCCTTGCACGGCTTGCTTTAACTTCTCCCAGGTAACGGACCCCTCTGAAATCCCTTGATCCCTGCACCATTGTTTCCACCATAGTCTGGCTTCACCGGTGAGTTTTAATTTGGCGAGCATGGCCTGATTGGTAGGTGCAGTACTAGCTGCTTCGAAGTAGTCCTCCATAGATTCAATCCAAATCTCAGCATCCGACTGGACGAATCTGCCTCTCCCGTCAAACTCGGGTGGCTTTATCTGTTTGAGGAGGAACTTCTTCTCCTGGATCACAGTAGTACTTGATGTAGGGGGTGAATTTGGACCCTGTTCCTGGGGTTGTGCCTGGATAAAAAGTTTTCTTAACATTATTATATGATAATTGACATTAGCTTATCTTTAGTTTAGCTATCTCGTAAATCATGAAGCTACTTAACTTTTTGCAACAACCCTGATGCACAATCGGATATTGATAAAAGAAGTCCTTATTTATATTTACATGGGCGTAGCCTCATACAACATCTCATGTGATGATAATCCAATCATTAGTTTGGGGAGAACAACATTGTATTGGATTTGTCTACAGGAACTGTGTAATAGTAGGGTTTTGGGTCATGAATCTTTAGGAATCGATAATTCATCGGAAGCTCAGGATATCCTTTCCGCTGGAATCCATACTTCCCATGGCAGCCCAATACTTTAATCCTGTCAGCTGGGATTACACGGGTTACTTCCTCATATACATATGAGTTCAATTCAACCCTCCGACCTTGAATATGCAAAGTCAAATTTACGTGAGCTTCCACAAAAATGAACAGCTTCACGACTTTCAAATCTTCCAACCACTTGATCCTCTTTAGGTTGGTTTGTAAATAAGCGAACCGGTGGGCAGCTATGTAGTAGATTCCTGAAGATCCAGTCCATCTTCGTTCTATATATAGAGGTGATGGATTATAAATCTGCTCAAGGATGTTCATCATTTCAATTCTCTGCCTATAATGCAGAGAATGCATTGCAGTCATAAACATGATCCGGAACACCAAAAACTTGTTCCACGCCTCATAGTTCTGCAAGACAGTATTGAAGATGAGGAAATGTTTGGACAGCAACAATTTCTTTACTTTATTTTTAATGAAATCTCATGAAAACAATTCCGTTGTTGGTCGGCTCTGATACCAACTGTAACGTGTCCACTAGAATCCTCTAGGACACGTCTTGGCAGTCCATCGGAAAGGCTGTCTAGAGAACTCCACCCGGCACTCCCATGGAATGTTACGGGTTTTGCAATCTAGGTCTCCCCGCGTCTGCCACGTAGCGGAAGTGTCCTGGCCGTTCCCACCTAGGATCGACCGGAATTAAGGTTTTTCCTGTTTGGTCGTTAACTAGCAACAACTAGCGTCAGACCCGAGCGAACTACTTTACGCAGAAACGCCAGGTCCGAAGCGGATTCATGTTGCACTTGGTTCAAGGAGAATGGGAAACGAGAGGGATGCAAGGCTCGACCTCTCTGCCATAAGGCATAGTCCCATTCCGTTCCCCTAAAACAGCGTGAATCGGGTAATAGGTAATTCTAAGTCATCGTTCTCGTTATTTGTTTCGGCGATGATGATCATCCCTCTGTTCGTCGAAGATTTTGAGAAAAGTTCCCGGCTAACCGGGACCACCCATCCATAGGACGGACCCATGGTCCATCCTCCGCACTTTCCTCGGTATGTTTTAGTTATGTAATTACCTACCACATTAATTTGACATATATCAAACAGCTTCTTTGATTAACCCTGTTAAGCACTGGTTCCTTCACGTAATCTTATCACAGGACATAAAGAAAACAATGTCAAACAACTTCTTTATAATCATTTTATCCTTTTATCTTTGAAATACAAGGAGTTCCGCCCATAGGCTTGTCTATAATCCGCCCGAAGGCTATCCAGTAATCCGCTAGGGATCACTATTCCAAGCTTCTGCCCGTAGACTAGTATGGGGGCCTCGAGATCCAATCCCGAGTCACGTTAGCCTCTTGTGCAGGACCCGGAAGGCGAGGGATTTACGGCCAGAGCCCCCCCTGGCACCCAAGCGTCCTCCTGCTCCAAGTAGAGCTCAACGGAAAGACCTCACACGGTGGGTTCGGTCCACGTTCCCGGCGCGGTCAACAACCCCCTTGGTTAGGGTCAGGCAGGCAGTCGGGGGTAACTGAGCTGCCACTCCCTTCAGGCCTTCAACCTGAAGCATTTATATATCTTCCATCCTTTAGTTCCTTGAACAAACAATGCAAACAGTGCCTTCTAAATTGTTACAAGCACAATCAATTCCCGTGGACGTTTAGCTGGCAAACTGTTAAGGAGTGACTCCTTCTCTCCGAATGCATCCCGCATTCGATCCGGAATCAATTGCAACATGGCAAGATTCCTATCGTCTTTGGGTTAGGGTCATACCCTGTCAATACTTTTAGGTTTTGTTAATGGTAGATTCCGGCGACCATGTCGCTTTAGTTTATTGACTAATCATTTGCGTCCAAGCAAATACCTAGCTTCCCCTTAACTTGGAAAATTTTCCCTAATGAGGATAGAGCAAGAGGATGACTACCCTTTCCCCTTGCAAGTTAAACTTGCGCAAGAACTTGCCAACCTTATTCCAAGGAATGGCAAAACTTCTTACGATCAACCCGCAAGGCTAAGTGACGTTGCAACTTATTGCACAAGTGTTACCTCCATTCCAAGAGATCATTTCGCCTAATGAATGGCGTATTCAGGTCACGGAATTAACTTCAGACGAGAAGGAGGGTTTAGGGTGTCTTTTTACCCACCCCATCCTTAATTTCACTAAATCGACAATGTTTAGTCCTAGGGTTCCAACTCAATTCGAGTTTCATCATTTTAAACGCTTGGTCCTTAAGGTAGGAATCCTAGATTATTGTTTACATGAGCATCCAATTAGCTTAACATTTTGGGAATATGGTTAGGACTATTGGGTTTGAAGGTTCCGATTTAGCGATAATGGGAAAACTTGGCCGAATCCTTAACGTGCTAACCCCTAGTTAGTGTTTGGGGTATCTATCGTTTTGACTGATTCATGCGAATACGAAATCCTTTGTGGCTAGGTGATTTGGGTAATTCACTATGCTTGTCTCGCGACAGGGATGAATCCTTCCTAGAGATAACAAACTAGATCTAAAGAAGAAAAATGGCCTCGACTACCACAATACATGTAAACATGCGACTCACTCTATTATTGGTAAGTAAAAAACACATGATAAGTTGGATACCAACTTTCTTAGGACCTACTAGGCCTTACTTCAAATAATCATGTCTACTACCTTGTTATCTACACCTTAGAATCTCAGGCTTTGTTTAAATCCTGCAACCTTTCCTACGGCAACACTTGATGAATGAATTTTTATGCACGATGAAAGTGCAACATGCAACCTTTACATAACTACAACGTAGTTAAATGAGATTATTGTAAAGTTAGTGTTGGTATATCCTTTCTTGCAAGCACATGCCACATGCCAATCCCTAGATTCAATTTTTGATATGCCATCATTACTTTTCGGATAACCTCCTACGGGTGTTAACAACTTTTCCCCATGAACCATTACAATAAAGATTTTTCCTAAACTGCGACATAAGCTTATTCTTTCCATGTCTAGTCAACAATACGCTTAATAACTTCAGCCTTATAATGATAGGCGGTAGGTGTTCTAGGCTCGTCACTTTGAAATGCATGATAAGACAACATAATACTAAGGTCGTAAGATGGATAGACAACTCACGTTCATCATATTGAAAATGTTAATAACTCCATTTCATGTCACGAGATAATAGACAAATTTTCCTCAATTTCCTTTTTATTCGGCTTGATAAATTTGAACATGCATAGGTGCTTTCTATCCGTAAGAGTTATCATACCTAATGCATTACTTTCGTGTAGAATCGAAATCATAAAAACCTGGGTCTGTGGGATCGGGGAGATATCCACTTGAATGCTTGGAGGTGAACCTCCCGCAGGCGCGCCTTGCAGCTTCTTGGGAGCCATAGTAGTCGTGGTTACGGCCTCCGCAGATTCCCTCTATCCTTTACCCTTGCTTTTCGAGATGACTAGGAGGTCGATACCTTCTCCTCGCTTGGGAATAGGAGTTTCCCTAGCCCGGATTTAAAACCGAGAAGCCGCATAGGATCAAGGCCTATGTCGTTAAACCTTAGAAGCTTCTTAAAGAAGCTTCTAAGAAGCTTCTGGGCAGCAGCGACGATGAGAAGGGGGTCCCAATGATTGGGAAGGAGGCCGTGATCAAGGCGAGGGTGGGCGGCGGCCTGGGCCTTTCAGCAAGGCGGCGGAGCTCCTGGACGCGGCAGCGGATGGTGACCACGGCAGCCCTTGGCGGCGTTTGTCAATACGGTAGCTTCCTCCTCCTCCAATCCCACCAGCATGGCAGCCTTTCCCTCACACAGCACGGTCGCCCTTCATTCCAAGCTCATAATGGATGTTTTTATAGGCATGGGGGGGGAGAGAAGGCCTCCACACACGTGGCCCCTTGCATGGGTTCCCCCCCTCCCATGCAGGCCACGACTCCTCCATGGCCCATCCCCCCACACTCCCTCTTCTCCATGCATCGGCTGGGGAAAAGGGATTAAAGTAAAAAAATTGCTTTAATAATAACTATTTTGCCCCTCCGAAGAGGGTGTTTACGCGGGAATTTCGGTTTTGAACCCTCGGCTCGCTTTTGCCAATGCGAATGGTCTCGATTTCTCACGTGCAGGCTACACATTATACTGCCGGTAAATCCAATATGTGGGATAACCTTTGTACAAAGTTTACGCAGTGTGCGGAAAGTCAATGTTCACGGGCGGAAATATTACAAAAACAATATCAAGCAAGTTCTTTATTAACATTTCATCATTTTATCTTTGAAATACAATGAGTTCCGCCATAGGCTTGTCCATAATCTGTCGAAGGCTATCCAGTAATCCGCAGGGATCACTATTCCAAGCTTCTGCCCGTAAACTAGTATGCGAGCCTCGAGCTCCAATCCCGAGTCACGTTAGCCTCTTGTGTAGGACCCGGAAGGCGAGGGATTCCTATCCCTAACAATTTCTCTTTGCATGATTGACTTAAAACCGAATTAAAGCCAAGAAGAAAAACTTGGTTTTGGGGTGAGATATCCACATGGATACCGGGAGATGACCCTCCCGCAGCTACACCTTGGACTTTCTTAGGCGGCATCGTAGTTCGAATGTGAGGTAGCCTTTTACTCTTTCTTTTGGAATTCCACCGCCTCTCTTTCAAGGCAAGGTGTTGTTAAAACGGTTGATCACGAGAAGGAATGATAGGACCTTTAGATTCTTAGATTCTTCGGAGAGGAAAAGATTTACAAAGCCTAAGAAGTTCCTATAGGGTCTATACTTGGCAAAGAGTTTATGGGTGAGTATGGTTTTGCAACCACAAGAACCCTTGGAGAACTTTGGCTTGGGGAAAAAGTATAGAAGGAAATTATTCTCTTTCCTTGTACCTCCTCTACTTTTTTTTTTTCACACTACTCCTTTCTCCTTCACTCCTCCCTACTTCCCTTCCTTATCTTTTACTTCCCTTCCTTATCCTCTACTTCCCTTCCTTATCTTTTATCTTTTCCCCACTCTTCCTCCTTCACTCCACTCCTTCTTTTCTTTATCTTTTCCCTACTCTTCCTCTTTTACTCTTCCTCACGAGCTACTTCTTCCTCACGGGACAACATCTGGGGCCCATGATGATGGTTTGGATTTGGGGTCCAGGAGGGGAAAAGAAGGAAGTAATGGGGACACGGGGGATTAAAAAAAAAGCTTAGGGGGAAGTGAAAAGGTAAAAAAGGTTATAAGGGGGGTGAAAGGGGGCTTGGGGTTTAAAAACCCGGGAAAGAGGGAAATGGAAATTCAAAGGAAGGGGATATGAGGGGTGAATGGGGGCTTGATTAGCCCCCCCCTAGGAAGCTTCTACAAAGAAGCTTCCTTTATCACGTGGCAGGAGGGGGGGGGAGATAATCTGGCGGGGGGGGGGAATGGCTAAACTGACGGCGGCGCTGTGGAGATGGAAGCCGGAGGGGATAGGCGGCAGTGGCGGCTGGCGGCGGCAGCAATCGAGCAGGTGGCCTGTCTCTTTCTCCCTTCCCTCCTCCCGCAGCTACTCCTTCATTAAATAGGGGAGGGGAGGGAATCCTTCCCCCCCTTACCTGTCAGCGTGCATGGAGAGGGCCCTGAGCAAGCTCCAGTGAGGAGCTTGCTGGCCCCCCCCTCTATCATCTAATGGACTGCGACGTCACGGCACAGATCACGTGCCGCCATGAAAGGCGATTTTTTTTTAAAATTTCAATATATTACATTCTCTCCCCCTTAGAAGAATTGAGATGTCCTCATCTCGGGATAAACTGGGGATATTGATGGTTGAGAGTGCCTTCATCTACCCAGGTGGCATCCTCTTCGGGATAATCTTTCCACTGGACGAGGCATTCTCTCAAGGTTCTAGATCTTAACTGTCTCTCCCTAACATCTAAGATCCTATCCGGCCTTAGTTCAAGACTCCTTGACTAGGCATTACAATTTGTTGGTCATCAAGTACATGGTTAGCATTGGGTACATATTTTTTTAATAGGCTGATATGGAATACATTGTGAACCTTTAGGTTCTCAAGGAGTTGCAATCTATAAGCATTGGGTCCTAGGTATTTGAGGATTTTGTACGGTCTACAATACCTTGGACTTAGCTTCTTGCAATCTCCTAAGGATAGAGAACTCTTTTTAGGGCGTACGCGAATGAAGACCATGTCTCCTTCTTTGAAGACTCTTTCTTTATGCTTCAAATCTGCGTATGCCTTTTGTCTATCCTTGGCCGCTTGTATATCTTGTTTTATTTGGTCATCCATGTCTTCCAACATCTGCCTTGATGCTTCAACCCTTAGGGTTGGATTGGAAAAGTTTAGAGGACTTCGACAATCATGACCATACAATGCTTGGAAAGGAGTCATCTGAATACTCTGCTGGTAAGAAGCATTGTAGGCAAATTCAACCAATGGCAAGTATTGAATCCACCTTTTCGGCTCTCGACATCAGTATGCCCTAAGTATATCCTCGATGACTTGATTTACTCGCTCTGTTTGGCCATCCGTTTGGGGATGGTAGGCAGTGCTAAAATAGAGTTGAGTCCCAATAGCTTCAAAGATAGCTCTCCAGAAGTGTGAGGTGAAGAGAGAATCTCGATCACTAATGATTCTTCTAGGTAACCCATGTAGCTTGAATATCTCCTTGATAAACAATCTTGCAATGTCGGAGGCTTTATAGTTTGTCTTTACTGGAATCAGGTGTGCAACCTTGGTAAGCATGTCAACCACAACCATAATGGAATTGTATCCTCCTTGGACTTGGGGTAAGCCCACAACAAAATCCATACTGATGAATTCCCATTTCATTTGGGAAATGTCAAGCGGTTGCAGTTTCCCTGGCATCATGACATGTTCGACTTTGATACGTTGGCAAGACAAACACTCAATGACATATTTGAGAGTGTCACCTTTGAGCCTCTCCCAATGGTAGCTCTTCCTAACTGCATTAAGAGTCTTAGCATAGCGAGGATGTCCTGCGAAAGGGGAATCATGAGCTTCCCATAATATCTTCTGCTTAAGTGACTGGCTTGCTGGTATACACAGCCTTGTTCTGTAGTAGGCAAGTCCATTATCAATGGAAAATTCCTAATACTTAGCTTGCAACTTTTGATTCTGCTCCTTGGTAGATATTTCCTTTAGCATTGTTTGGTAGGCCAAATCACGGCATGCTTCCTCTCTAGCTAGTTCAAGTATAGGGTTGTTTGGCATAGATACTTTTGTAGCCAGAGATCTGGCCGTTGATGGATTCTGCAAGATTAGGGAATTTAGGAATGCCTTGCGACTGAGTGTATCGGCAACTACATCCTCCTTCCCTGGTTGGTACTTGATTTCAAAATCATATTCCTCCAACACTTCAATCCACCGACGTTGCCTCATGTTGAGCTCGTTCTGGGTAAAAATCCATTTGAGACTCTTATGATCGATTACTAGAGTAAACTTATTACCCAACAGGTAGTGTCTCCAAAGCTTTAGAGCATGGATGACAGCTAGTAATTCCAGATCATGCGTGGCATAATTCTTTTCATGACTCTTCAATTTCCTTGAAGAGTATGCTACTGGATGACCTTCCTGCATAAGTACACACCCTAAGGCAAGAATGCTAGCATCAGTTACTACCTCAAACTCCTTATTGAGGTCAGGAAGTTTTAGAATAGGTGCTGATACCAAAATTTGCTTCAATTTGTCGAAGCTATTTTGTTCGGAAGTTGACCATGTAATGGAAATCTGCTTCTTTAGTAAGTCTGTAAGAGGTGCTGCAATCAAAGCATAGTTTTTTATGAAGACCCTGTACCATCCTGTCAATCTAAGAAAGCTGCGTATTTCTTTGACAGATACTGGTGTTGGCCATTCAAGCACATCTCTGACCTTGGCTGGGTCTACTGATATTCCTTCTGATGATACTATGAATCCCAGATATTCAATCTGACGCTTGAAGAATGCACACTTCTTCATTTTTCCATACAACTTATGTGACCTCATTGTCTCAAGGACAATCCGAAGTTGAGGTTCATGATCTTCTTCCTGTTTAGAATAGACTAAAGTGTCATCGAAAAAGACAAGCACGAAATCATCAAGATATGGTCTAAAAATATCCTGCATTAATCTATTGAAGGTGGCAGGTGCATTTGTAAGCCCGATTGACATAACCAGGAACTCAAAGTGCCCATATCTTGTATTGAAGGCCGTCTTTGGAATATCATCTTCCTTGATCCTTATCTGATAGTAACCTGACCTAAGATCAATCTTGGAGAAGATCTTTGCACCCTGAAGACGATCAAGAAGCTCATCTATTCTAGGAATAGGATACTTGTTCTTGACTGTTGATTGATTCAACCCTCGGTAATCAATACATAGTTGAAGTGTCCCATCTTTCTTTTTCTGGAATAGTACTGGAGCTCCCCACGGTGAATTGCTAGGCCGGATATAACCCTGATCTAACAGTTGCTTGAGTTGTTCCTTCAACTCAATTTCTTCTGGTATGGACATTCTATAAGGTCTCTTTGCAATTGGTGTAGCTCCAGGCACTAGCCTAATCTCATGATCTACTTCTCTTTGAGGTGGAAGTTCAGTCAATTCCTCAGGGAATACGTCAGCGTATTCCTTTAGCCAAGAAGGTCATTCATGAGACTCTTGCTTTTGATCTAACTTGTTGAGTTTGATCAGGTAAACGGGTAATCCTTTTCTGACTCCTTTTATGATCTGAGATACTTTGGCCAATTGGATTCTTGGCAGTCCTGCCTCACCTTGAGTTGTGAAAAATTCCCTTTCAGAGTTTCGAAAGGAAACTTGACCCTTTCCACAGTGAATGTAGGCGTCGTTGGGCTTAAGCCAATCCATCCCGAGTAGACACTCATGGATACCTAAATTCATGACTCTGAATTTAACTGAAGTCTTTTTTCCTCCTAGAAAGAATTCCACCTTAGCATTTTGCCTGGTACAAGTTACCTCACGACCATTTGCCAATTCCACAAGCAGGGTAGGTGCTTCTACTGTGGTTATTCCTAATCTTTTTGCACATGCTGGTGAGATAAAGGAATGTGTACTGCCACAATCAATCAAGGTTTTGAAACCTTTACCTTGATAGTCCGACGGTGTCTGAATCACCGAGAACTGGCGATTCGGCCCTTTCTTGTGTAAAGCGGTATGGACTGTCGCTCTTTCGAATTCTACTTCCATAGTCGGATCTTCCTCTTCTTCTTCACATCTTTGCCTATTGGCAATGCAGGCGGTTCTTCCTCTTCCACGAGTAGCAGTTCCTTGACCACGGCTTGCTCCTTGGAAAGGCGTTTGGCGATGTCCTCCGCTGAGCTTGGGACATTGCCTCTTGAAGTGACCGGGTTCGTTGCAGTGGAAACAACGGAGGTTTCGACCATTACTTTGAGTAGGAACAAAGTTGTTGACGTTATTTGTCCTTTCTTTCTTTCTTTCTCCCTGATTATGCCCTTGAACTCTGTACATTTGAGGTCTGAATGCTCCTCTATTCGGGTCACTATAAGACCAAGTTTCGTTACCCCTTGGTCTAGATTGCACCTCCTGAATTATAGGCGCCGCTCGAATGAGTGCATCCTGAAGATCTGATGGACGCATAGATTCGAGACGGGTATCTACTGGTGGATTTAAACCCACACAAAATTTGGACACCTGCTGCGTCATGTCCATCTGTGGCGTATACTTTAAAAGTGAGACGAATTTAGAGTAGTATGCGTCAAGAGTGAGTCCTAGCTGTTTTAGCTCGTAGAACTCATTCATTTTCTGCGTGCGATATGCAGGTGGTAAGTATCTTCCCTGCGCGGCTTTCTTCAGCTTCTCCCAGCTAATGGATCCCTCTGAAATCCCTTGATCCCTACACCATTGCTTCCACCAAAGTCTAGCTTCCCCAGTGAGCTTTAACTTGGTGAGCATAGCCTGATTGGTAGGTGCAGTACCAGTTGCTTCCAAGTAATCCTCCATGGATTCAATCCAAATTTTAGCATTAGCCTAGACGAATCTGCCTCTCCCATCAAACTCGGGTGGCTTTATCTGCTTGAGGAGGAACTTCCTCTCCTGGATCACAGCAGTACTTGATGTAGGAGGCGAATTTGGAACCTGTACCTAGGGTTGTGCCTGGATAAAGGTTTTCTTAACGTTATTATATGATAATCGACATTAGCTTATCTTTCATTTTTAGTTCAGCCATCTCGTAAACAATGTAGCTACTTAACTTCTTAACAACTCTTATGCACAGCCAAATATTGATAAAAATAAGTCTTTATTTGTACTTACATGGGCATAGCCTTTTTGAATACAACGTTTCATGTAATGATAAGTCAATCGTTACATTCAGTTTGGGGAGAACAATGTTGTATTGCATTTGTCCACTGGAACTATGTAATAGTAGGGTTTTGGGTCATGGATCTTTAGGAATCTATAATTCATTGGAAGTTCAGGATACCCTTTCCGTTGGAATCCATACTTCTCATGGCGGCCCAACACTTTAATCCTGTCGGCTAGGATTACACGGGTTACTTCCTCATATACATATGAGTTCATCTCAACCCTCCGACCTCGGATATGTAGAGTTGAATTTACGTGAGCTTCCACAAAAATGAACAGCTTCACGACCTTCAAGTCTTCCAACCACCTGATCCTCTTTAGGTTGGTCTGTAGATAAGCAAACCGGTGGGCGGCTATATAGTAGATTCCTGAATACCCCGTCCATCTTCGTTCTATGTATAAAGGTGATGGATTATAAATCTGCTCCGAGATGTTCATCATCCCAATTCCTTGTCTATAAAGTGGAGAATGCATTGCAGTCATAAACATGACCTGAAATACCAAAAATTACGGCCAGAGCCCCCCCGACACCCAAGCGTCCTCCTGCTCCAAGTAGAGCTCAACGGAGAGACCTCTCGCAGCGGGTTCGGTCCACGTTCTCAGCGCGGTCAACAACCCCCTTGGTTAGGGTTAGGCAGGCAGTCGGGGGTAACTGAAACTGCCTCTCCCTTCAGGCCTTTAACCTGAAGTATAGGTATTCATTTAATTTGTAATTCATAATTCAAATAGTGCTCTAAAATCTCTAGCAAACACAAACATTTCCAGTAAACAAATGTGTTGTTTGGCAAACTGCTAAGGAATTATTCTTTCCTTTTGAGTGTATCAACACTCGTTCCCAAGGTGTCTTGTAACTTGGCGAGATCCTTTATAGTCCGAATTAGGGCGTACCTTATTAACCCAACTTGGTCAACCCTAAAGTTCATTAGATACTTTAGTTTCGGGTTTATAACTTTCCTTATTTAGAAGGATATTCACGAATATGTCCTTTTTCAAGATAACTAGCGTAAGGATCTACCATCCTTGTTGAGGTTATTTACCCTTTGGTCTTGTGAACCAGTCACAAGACTACATGACTTCAAACTTGCTGCGCACGTTCTACGTTGAAATAATCCGTTTAGGTTTCTTTAAGCTGACGTATGTCGAACCTAGGGTTTCTTTTTAAGAATCTCAGGACAACCCTAGTTCTTTATCTTTACGAATTTATTGACCCTACAATAAGGAAAGTAGTCAAGTACTTAGGGTATGAATGTTTCTTTGGTCTTTAAATCATTTTCAAGGCATATTTTTCTCTTCAGCATGGTATTTCTATGTTTAGATTGGTTTGATTATCTTTTGGAAGGTAATATTGATCGCCTTGTCACGGTTTTGCTATCCTTGTGACAATTTACTTTTCAGTCAATACAATTCAATTTAATCTTCATTTTTCCTTGCAGACGAACTCATGCCAAATAACAATCCTTTCCCTTGCTAAGATGTGCAATTAGCAATGATAACTTCCTAGTAATTTGAGCAACGAAAGACACCTTTCATGAATTTAATCATTTACAATGATTCATTGCAAAAAGGAATAGGACTAATGGTGCAAGATACAATTTCTATACCTTTAGGATTTAACTGAAATATACTACTATAGTAAATAGATAATCTTGCTCGTAATTTATAATGCATGATGCTATTCGAAGGAAACTAAGTTCTATACATTATCATTCATTCAAATAAGCTAAACTCCTTCATTACAAATAACTCGGACAAATATATCCTATCCCTAACAATTTCTCTTTGCATGATTGACTTAAAACCGAATTAAAGCCAAGAAGAAAAACCTGGTTTTGGGGTGAGATATCCACATGGATACTGGGAGATGACCCTCCTGCAGCTACACCTTGGACTTTCTTAGGCGGCACGTAGTTCGAATGTGAGGTAGCCTTTTACTCTTTCTTCTGGAATTCCACCGCCTCTCTTTCAAGGCAAGGTGTTGTTAAAACGGTTGATCACGAGAAGGAATGATAGGACCTTTAGATTCTTAGATTCATCGGAGAGGAAAATATTTACAAAACCTAAGAAGTTCCTATAGGGTCTATACTTGGCAAAGAGTTTATGGGTGAGTATGGTTTTGCAACCACAAGAACCCTTGGAGAACTTTGGCTTGGGGAAAAAGTATAGAAGGAAATTATTCTTTGTCCTTGCACCTCCTCTACTTTTATTTTTTCACACTACTCCTTTCTCCTTCACTCCTCCCTACTTCCCTTCCTTATCTTTTACTTCCCTTCCTTATCCTCTACTTCCCTTCCTTATCTTTTATCTTTTCCCCACTCTTCCTCCTTCACTCCACTCCTTCTTTTCTTTATCTTTTCCCTACTCTTCCTCTTTTACTCTTCCTCACGAGCTACTTCTTCCTCACGGGACAACATCCAGGGCCCATGATGATGGTTTGGATTTGGGGTCCAGGGGGGGAAAAGAAAGAAGTAATGGGGACACGGGGGATTAATAAAAAAGCTTAGGGGGAAGTGAAAAGGTAAAAAAGGTTATAAGGAGGGTGAAAGGGGGCTTGGGGTTTAAAAACCCGGGAAAGAGGGAAATGAAAATTCAAAGGAAGGGGATATGAGGGGTGAATGGGGGCTTGATTAGCCCCCCCTTAGGAAGCTTCTACAAAGAAGCTTCCTTTATCACGTGGCAGGAGGGGGGGGAATGGCTAAACTAACAGCGGCGCTATGGAGATGGAAGCTGGAGGGGATAGGCAGCAGTGGCGGCTGGCGGCGGCAGCAATCGAGCAGGTGGCCTGTCTCTTTCTCGCTTCCCTCCTCCCGCAGCTACTCCTTCATTAAATAGGGGAGGGGAGGGAATCCTTCCCCCCCTTACCTGTCAGCGTGCATGGAGAGGGCCCTGAACAAGCTCCAGCGAGGAGCTTGCTGTCCCCCCCCTCTATCACCTAACGGACTGCGACGTCACGGCACAGATCACGCGCCGCCATGAAAGGCAATTTTTTTTTTTCAATATATTACAATGAAAGGAGTTAGGAAGGAGCTACTTGTCTATTTGATTAAACTAAATAAGCTAGATCAGAATCAGGAGTCTAGGGAAGAACCTTCATGGCTAAAGGAATATGCAAATGTATTTCCTGAAGAGCTGACAGAACTTCCTCCTCAAAGGAAAGTCAATCATGAAATCAAGCTAGCGCCAGGAGTTGCACCAATCGCCAAGAGACCATATAGAATGTCCATTCCGAAAGCGATTGAGTTGAAGGAGCAACTCAAGCAACTGCTAGACCAAGGCTACATCCGTCCTAGCAGTTCACCATGGGGAGCTCCAGTGCTGTTCCAGAAGAAAAAAGATGGAATGCTCCGGCTATGCATTAACTACAGAGGGTTGAATCAATCGACCATTAAGAACAAATACCCCATTCCAAGAATAGATGAACTTCTTGACCGTCTTCAAGGTGCGAAGATATTCTCTAAGATAGATCTCAGATCTGGATATTATCAGATAAGGATCAAGGAAGAAGATATTCCAAAGACGGCATTCAGCACAAGGTATGGACACTTTGAATTCCTAGTCATGTCATTCGGGCTGACAAATGCTTCTGCTACCTTCAACAGGTTAATGCACGATATCTTTAGGCCCTATCTTGATGATTTCGTACTCGTCTTCTTCGATGATACCCTAGTCTACTCCAAATAGGAAGAAGATCATGAACCCCAGCTTTGCATCGTCCTTGAGACAATGAGGACATACAAGCTTTATGCCAAGAAGAAGAAGTGTGCATTTTTCAAGCGATAGATTCAATATCTGGGATTCATTGTATCAGCGGAAGGAATTTCAGTAGATCTGGCCAAGGTCAGAGACATTTTGGAGTGGCCAACACCAACAACTGTCAAAGAAATACATAGTTTTCTTGGATTCACAGGATGGTATAGGGTCTTTATCAAAAACTATGCTTTTTTTGCAGCCCCTCTAACTGATCTACTAAAGAAGCAAGTATCAATTGTATGGTCACCTGCTAAACAGACCGGCTTTGACAAACTAAAGCAAAGCTTGGTATCAGCACCCATCCTGAAACTTCAAGATCTTAGTAAGAAGTTTGAAGTGATAACTGATGCTAGCATACTTGCCTTAGGATGTGTGCTTATGCAAGAAGGTCATCTCGTAGCATACTCTTCAAGGAAACTGAAGAGCCATGAAAAGAACTATGCTACCCACGATCTAGAACTGTTGGCTGTCATCCATGCTCTCAAAATTTGGAGACACTACTTGTTGGGTAACAAATTTACCCTAGTGACGGATCATAAAAGTCTTAAATGGATTTTTACCCAGAATGAGCTCAATATGAGGCAACGTCGATGGATTGAAGTGCTGGAGGAATATGATTTTGAAATCAAATACCGGCCTAGAAAGGAGAATGTAGTTGCCGATGCACTTAGTCGCAAGGCATTTCTAAATTCTTTGATCTTGCAAGATCCATCAACAACAAGATCTCTAGCCATAAAGGTATCCATGCCAAACAACCCAATTCTTGAGCTAGCTAGAGAAGAGGCGTGTCATGACCCAACCTATCAGAAATTGCTAAGGGAGATCCCCATCAAGGATCAAGACCCGAAGCTACAAGCAAAATATCAAGAATTCTATATCAATAGTAGACTTGTCTACTATAGAACGAGATTATGTATACTGGCAAGCCAATCACTCAAGCAGAAGATACTTTGGGAAACCCATGACTCCCCTTTCTCGGGACTTCCTGGCTATACCAAGACCCTTAATGCGGTCAGAAAGAGCTATTATTGGGATAGGCTCAAAGGTGACGTTCTCAAATATGTTACGGAATGTTTGTCTTATCAACGCATTAAGGCCGAACATGTCAAAATGCTAGGGAAATTGCAACTACTTGACATTCCCCAAATGAAATGGGAATTCATTAGTATGGACTTTGTTGTTGGCCTGCCCCAAGTTCAGGGAGGATACAACTCCATTATGGTTGTGGTGGATATGCTCACCAAGGTTGCACATCTTATTCCTGTTAAGACAAACTATAAAGCCTCAGACATCGCAAGGTTATTCATCAAGGAGATTTTCAAACTACATGGGTTACCTAGAAGAATCATCAGTGATCGTGACTCTCTCTTCACATCACACTTCTGGAGGGCTATCTTTGAGGCCATTGGAACTCAACTCTGTTTCAGTACAGCGTATCATCCCCAAATTAATGGTCAAATAGAACGAGTCAACCAAGTCATTGAAGATATGCTTAGGGCACACTACTGTCGCGAACCCAAAAAGTGGATTTAATATTTGCCACTGGTTGAGTTTGCCTACAATGCTTCTTACCAACAAAGCATTCAGATGATCCCTTTTCAAGCATTGTATGGGCACAATTATCGCACTCCTTTAAGCTTTTCGGATCCAACCTTGAGGGTTGAAGCTTCAAAGCAGATGCTGGAAGACATGGATGACCAAATCAAGTCAATAAGACATGATATCCAAGCCGCCAAGGACAGACAGAAGGCTTACATGGACCCGAAACATCAAGACAGATCCTTCGTTGAAGGTGATATGGTCTTCATTCGCATACGTCCAAAGAAGAGCTCCCTATCCTTGGGTGAATGCAAAAAGATAAGTCCAAGGTATTGTGGGCCATATAAGATTCTCAAGTGCCTAGGGCCTAATGCTTACAAACTGCAACTCCCCGAAAACCTAAAAGCTCATAATGTAGTCCATATCAACCTATTGAAAAAGTATGTGCCTAACCCTAGTCACGTGCTTGATGATCAACAAGTTGTAATGCCTAGCCAAGGAGTCCTTGAGCTATGGCCCGATAGGATCTTAGATGTTAGGGAGAGACATTTGAGATCCAGAATCTTGAGAGAATACCTCATCCAGTGGAAAGATTATGCCGAAGAGGATGCCACTTGGATGGATGAAAGTACTCTCAACCAACAACACCCCCAGATCTTCTCGAGATGAGGACATCTCGATTCCTCTAAGGGGGAGAGAATGTAATATTTCCACAACGAAATATTGAAGATCCTAAATCTCACACAAAAGCTGTGTAAAGTAATCTCCCGTAATGGAAAAACCTTGGGCTAAGTGCTCCCTCCACGTGCCTAAAGACCCGTAGTTCCACGCGAGAACACCCCTTCAAAGGGGAAAAGGGATAATGGATAAATTTTTGGAAAATTTTTTTATGGATAAACTCCCCTCCCCTTCAGCATTGCATGGCGAGGGAGAGGGAGTGTGAGAGGAGCTTGAGTGTGGAGTAGGAGAGCATGGGGGGGAGGAGGTATGCAACTTGCCACATGTGTGGCTATCCCCCCCTTCAAACTATATGACCCCCCCTCTTAACCTTGAGAGGGAGGGGAGAAGAGGATCGTGCATCGTGCAGGCCGCTATGCTGCCACACCATTGCCAGGACTGCCGTGCTGCCGCTATGCTGCCACGCCATTGCCAGGACTGCCGTGCTGCCGCCACGCTACTGCCGCCATCGCCTTCACCACCATCATCACCATCATCTTCATCATCATTACCATCATCATCATCATCTTCTTCAGTATCATCGTCTTCATCCTCCCAATCATTTTCTCTCTCCACGTCATTTTCCTGACAGAACTTAGGAGGCTTCTAATTTGGAAGCTTCCATTAAGGCTTCCATAAGCCTTGTTCTCCCGTGCCTTCCCTGGTTTTTAAAAACCGGTCTTGCAAGGCCCAAGTTCTGTGCGGGGGGGAGAAATTATCGGCCTAGTAGGCAGTTTTGGAGATCGGGAAAAAGGGCAAGGAGAATTTGCAGAGTCCAAGTTCAGTACGCAGGAGATTCCACCCCGAGTATGCGAGTGAACAACGCCCCGATTCCTAATGCCTAGGTTTGTAAAATTAATTCCACATGAAAAGGATGCAGAGAGCTACAAAAGGTGGAGGAGGAATCAAAGAGACTAGAAGAAGAGTGCAAAAGAAAACACCAGAAGAGGAGAAAGAACAACTAAGGCAAAAGGGAGGAGGAGATTGCTCTAACGAAGAAAACACCAGAAGAGGAGAAAGAACAACTAAGGCAAAAGGGAGGAGGAGATTGCTCTAACGAAGATGGAATCAACGATTTAACCTACAATTTGGCACATTGTTGTAGCATGGACTTCATGCCACGACACCCAAGCCTAACTAGAGGAGCAATGTGCTCCCCTAATCTCAACTGGTTGAACCTCACAGGAAATCTCCTTGCTAGGGCTTGGGGAGCAAAAA